>NW_027358705.1:268591-288824 GCF_012295235.1 Primulina huaijiensis | reverse complement strand
TATATTTATGCACACACACATTATAATATTTGAATTTGATTCATTTTTATGTCTATTTTATATATTTAGACTGCATAATTCAGATAACACAATATTTCACACGATCATAGAGTTAGTATCAAAATAATCATAATTTTTTAGAGAAAAAAAAAAGTTTTGAAAGAATTTAGTCAAGAATAATAAGAAACAAGTGATTTCATAATCAATTGTCTAATTAAACTATTAATAAAGCAATTCGAAGATGCTTTGAGTTTTCACAAAGCTTTTCTAACAAGGATTAGCTTTATAACTCATTAAGAATCAGAATTGATTAGTACAATGATATGCATATGCACGTAAAGCAGACAAATATACAATACAACGAATGGATCTTTAAGGTGTTATTATATTTTTAACCTTAATTATTGTTCATCATAAATTACAGAATGAATGAAAATTTGGTAGGACTAAAAAATGTTACCGAATAATGATTTTTCTTGTTATATATTGAAATATATATTGGGAGACAATGGAGAACTTTCTTGTTATTCAATTTGCAATATTTGATAGTGACCATGATTATTAAACAGCGTTGAAAAGGGTTGAGAAATAGTTAAGTATATTTTAATTATTCCCTAGNTATTAGCAGTGATTCTCGTGGATTTTTTTGGTAAATTGGGTTCGAAGATGTCCAATCAAGTGAAGAAATAACTTGGTTTTAATGTATAATTTGAGGAAAACATAATCATGCTATTATTTAAGTGCAGCACTACGTACCTATTGGCAGTATTAGACTATTTGTAAATTCTAAAGTTAATAATGTGTGAGTATCACAATTGACCTTTGCATGTTTTCTTGTTCTTTTCTTTGTTTTTTCCCTTGACCTAATTCTATGAAAACTGAAAAATTAGAAAGAGGAGAGAAAGTGATTAAGAAAGTAAGCAGGAAAAGGGAAAATAATAAGAGAGAGGAGATCATAGAATAATTTTCTATATAGCGACGTTCATTGGGATCATTTTATTATTTTTAAATAAAATTCAAGTAATTTCAGAAAATTTGTTGGCGTGATTTTATTCTGAAGAAAAGTTATATGATTTTAATATATGATTTTTTATATTTTAGGATTTTAAAACAAATATGAAGTATGAAATAGAAAACAAGTATAATTTTTTTTTACCTAAAACTTTATTATTTTTATATTGTATCCCAAGATTTAGTAGGGTACGTAAGAAATTAAAACGTGATTAATTGTTTTAAAACAAACTTAAGTATAAAAATTTTTTGTTAAAATTTGGGATAAATATGAAACATATATAAAAGTTGAGATTAAAAGTAAGATTTTTTCGTTATTTTATATCACTTACCCAAATATATATAATCAGTGATTAACTTTATATAAGTTTTTTTTTTAATTTATGCCCATTTTGTTTTTCATTTTGAAAAATGTTTGTACGGAAACATATACACAATAAACTTGATAGATAATATTTTATTTAAAAGTAACAATTTTTTTAGTAATTATATTTATTTCATATGGACATTATGATTGGTTAAAAAAAATTAGATTTTTTCAGCTACTTTTTTTTTATTACATTTATAAAATTATGATATGACATAATTCAAATTCTAATAAAATATACACAAATAAAGTTTATCAATCAAACTTATTTCTCGAATACAAATCAATCTATGAAATGCAACCTAAGCCAACGAAACAAATGCAAACACTCCCAATCTCATGGAAAGGATACTGATTCTTAACCTCAACTTCCCATTAAAAGAGCTTATTAATATTAAAAATTCTTCAAAAATATAAAAATCGATCTTTAAACTTAATGTAATCCTTCATTTGAAATGTACTAATCTTAGCATCTGCTCTCTACAACTTGTAATCAATCGGTGAGAATTAACATTATTTCATCCAAACCGTCGAAGGACGATCCTACTCGTTCGATTACTTCCTCGTCTTCTTGGTGAAATCCATCGTTCTGCAACCACATTTCCGATCATATCATGATATTAGAAGATGATAAAAAAAATTTAATGTACTAAAACTTATTGTCATTAATTTTATTCATATATACAAAAGGAAAAATTACGAGCATAATAATAATTAATAATATAGTATAGTAATACTAAAAAGAGTTTGATAACAAAGACACCAGACCATTAAATAAATAAATACAATAAAATATGGAGAGAAAAAAAAAAAAGAGAGAATATTACCCAAAAATATTCTTCGTCTTCATATCTGTGAAACATTGATGCTTTAGGAATCTCACCACCTTCGTCGTTCCGAGCAAACCTTCCTCGTATCCTTAATCGATTGTCCGCTAATGTTTTCCGGCATGCATACTTTTATTTATATATATATTCATGAGGAAAAAAAACACATTTTAATATTATTAATTATCAATCAAAAAATAAGAATAATAATAATAATAATAATAATAATAATAATAATAATAATAATAATAATAATTGATTTTTTCCATTACCTTGATTGTTTTATTGAAATTTCTCTGAGTTCTTTTGGCTTTGTACCTATCAATTCTCTCCTTCCTTTCTTCTGCACTGTACCGTCCTATTTTGAAACTTGCTTCCTCCATTAATGACTTTTCTGCCGATAATGGACTTGAAATCAACACATTTGTTTTCGCCATATTGTGATTTGTTTTCACATTCTGTCGAAAAAATATTCAAAATTTAATCACNTATATAACCTGTAAATCTCCGGTGCTACAAACCCTTCTCATTTGACCGGAGGCGAAGATGCTGCTTTGATCAGGTGGACTCAGCATTTGATTTTGCAAATTCTGAGTCTCCAAAACACTGTCCAATCGAGCTCGAAACGATGAATTCTGGCCGTTATTCACGAAAGAATTGCTGCTGTAACTCCTTTGCATGAACTTCACATCCAAAACAGAGTTCCGGCCCTCATTCCTCAACTTGGTTAGAGATAAATTTTCGAGCTTGAAACTCGGTGGGGAAGATGAGAACAAAACAGAAGCGATTTCGTTCAAAAGATTTGTTTCATCAACTGGGTTTCTGCTATCGTTTTCTGGGATGGCTTGATATTCGTGAAGTTGTTGAAAAGCTTCTGAGGGGAGAATATGAAGGTGGGCATCAATGGCGGAGGAATCGGTGAATGGGAAGAATGGGTCGGTGAGAATTGAGTTCTCGTACACAAACATCTCAGAAGACATCGAAAATTCAGATTTTCAGCACCCAAAATTGAATCAAATTATCTGTTGTAGGATAAATAAAAATTGGAGATGACAGCTGAAATTGATGGTTTGTTCGATCAGATTTCTTGTCGATTTATGAGCAAGAAGACAAGAATCTTATTTTGTGTTATCTATTTTTTTCCTTTATGATTATTTTCCTCAAATAGAAAGAAAACACACGCAGTAAGTGTGCAAAAATGCTAAAGATAATTGTTCAAATGGCAGAGCAAATTGAACGGTTAGATCTTCTGGTATATAAAGACAACGGGAATTTCATTCTAGTCCCTAAAATATTAATTGATTTATTTACAGTCCTCCTTATGGCATTAAACCTAAAGATTTATGAGTTTAGAAAACTTTGGAAACTCAAAGACCGAGCGATTTCTTGTACTTCTGATGCGGGTAGGTTTTGGACACAAAATATTACATCGTAATTTGCCTTTTTATTTTAAGATCATAGTCATGTCAAAATGTGGTAGGCCAAGCCTGTTCTAACAATAAAAACCATGCAAATCATATCTGGGCAATGGTCGTGGATCCAAATGTCATAATTTTGTCCCATTAAAATTTACATCAATTTATTCTCCAACTTGTTTTTATATATATATATATATATATATATATGTTAGGATTATTTTGTCCGACATATAATAAAAATAACGAAAATATCAGAATAGGATGTAAAATAGTGAATTTGTGTTTAATCAGAATTAAATGTTGTGCCAGATGTTGCAACATCTCGGACAACATGCAGCGGAAAATTAAAGTTTGTAACACAAATTTGCTTTAAATAAATATGATGGACAAGATTGAATATGCACAAGTATAAATACTTGTGCGGTGCCTTATGGCAAAAATTAATCAATAGAAAACCAAATTGTTTACAAAAACCTATCACTAGTGATTATGATAAAAATCAATTTTCTCAACAAGTTGAGAAAATAAAGCTTTCTAAAACAACCAACAATATTAAAATGTAAATAAGAAAGCAAAAAGAACGCCAACGAAAACTAGAGTTTCAGAAACACTCTTCGGCCAACTTCGTCACGGATGTTGTCTGCAGATGTTCCCAACACTCAAGGCAACACTTGCTATCGGCAGTCTTCAGGGCAACAGTAACGTTGAAAGTGTTCTTCTCTAAGATTCAGAACGTGCAACGTGCGTGTATAATGTTGAGAAAGAACGGCCAGCACTACAAAGTCCTTGGTCTTCCTTTTTATAGATGAGAGCCTTATCTCATAAAAAAATCTGTTAAACAAGAGAAGATAAGAGTTTGTTTAGAAATAAACTCTATTTAAACATTGATATCATATCTCATCAAATCATTAACAAAAATATAATATCTCAATAAATCAACAATATGCTTAAATATATTTGTACAATTATCTCATTATCTTAAGAAAGGCAAAATCACATAATACTTCCATACTCGATTTAAATCAATAAGGAAAGATATAATTAGGGAAATAATTTAATTCTATAATTCTAACAAACTCGACAATATTATTTCCCTTCATGTGGGGCCCCGGGTCCGATATCTAATACTAATAATTATAATTGTCACACACCAAATGATTGAGTAAAATACATAATTTGTTGTTCACAAGCTTACATAAACATCGTCAAAATAATTTAATTGTCTCAAATGTTTGAAATATAAATTTTTAACATGCCAACATGAAGTAGTGAACCAAAGAATCCAAACATCATCACATAGCTCCTAAGACCCGAGAATCCCACTCTAACTCGTATCTCCTCGCCTGGAGCTGGACTCTGGCATCCCAAGCCTCGCCTCACCTACCGTCAAGCACATGAAAACAAGAGGTACCGGACATGCCGGTGAGTATAAACCCAGTATGATACAATCAATCACAAATGAGAGTTAAATTTTCAAATATTTCATATAAATTCATAAAGATGCAATATAATGCAATGCATGATCAGAAGCTGTGGGCTATCAATAAATCTCAAGATCAAGTGAATCATCTGGTCATAGGGTACCCAAGGGAATAGAATCACCCAGCAACATCCACCGACTCATCCGCTCGGGGTGGGGTGCTGTGTTCTACAATCCCAGGACTATGGTGCGCCTATAGAGAGTGTTCAGGCCATAGCAGCGACCTCCGCATACACTATGCCAACTCAACTATAGCCCCATACGTCCAACAAATCAATATATCAAGGCGACCTCCGCCATATCAAATCTGAATCAACAAGTGGCTCAATATGCAATGTCATGATGCAAATCAATATCATCATCTCGATATCATAATCAACTCATCTCAATACAACAATCATCATCAAATCACCAATAGTTCATCAAGCCATAGAGTTTTCAATTTAAAATAAAAATGATACTTTTACCTCGTATGTTATCGACCGTAACATACCTTTCAAATATTACCAAAAGAAGATCGAAATGTGTAGATGAGAAGTCTTGAACCTTTGAATTCTACTATAACTCAAGGACTTTGATCATCTATCAAAACAGAGTAATTTCTGTTCAAAATTCATAATTAGTTCAATACTGCTTTGAATCAAGATCCGTAAATTTCTTAACCTTAATATGCCATAAAAACATTCATTGAATCATTTCATCAAACACATAGCATGCGTGCTAAAGAAATTAGCTCCTATACTTTGCCATTGGCTTCAATTCCATTTTAAATTCAAACCAACACAATTTCAACATCTCCAACATCTCAAATATCAACACAAATATCAATTCTAAACTTCATCCCATTTCCAAACTTGAATAAAAATATAACATACTTACACCATCTTGAAGATCTTGGAGAGAGGATCACAAATCTAACTTCATTTCATAATTTCCTTGAACAAATCTCCCATAGATTGAAGAAGAAATTAGAAGATGAAAGGAAAAATGAAGAACCCTAGCTCTAAACCGATGGAGTAGGAAAAAGAGAAGAGAAAATGATACAAAAATCATTCCCCAATCAAATATATACCATCCAAACCTCAAAACACGTTTTTTGTACAAGTGCTGGGCGCCATGGCGCGTGATTTTGGCGCAGCCGCGCGCCCCTTGCTGCCCAAACACCAAAATTTCAGCACTGCGCGCGCTAGGGCGCCGGATCCTGCGCAGGGGCGCGCAGTATTCTGCCAAGAACGCATTTTTAACTTCAGAATTTGCGAAAGTGGTAAACTACAAAGTTGTAGCCCTATGTCTTGGCTTGCATCTCCAATTGGCCTCATGTCATTTGGAGATCTGAGTAAAAAGTTATGCTAAATCTCCCAACATGTGTCATTGTAGGAACGACGATACGCACGACACACTTCGGGGCGCTTTTGGCTCATCTTCCCAAATGATTTGAACAAAACTCAAAACATGAAAGTTATAGCCTTATGTCATATCTTTTTAATGAAAGTAGCCTCACATCAATTGGATCAATATACAAAACATTATGCTAAAAACCACAACTACTGCCACATTTTTCATACCGTTTCTGCACTTCCATCACCTATTTAGCTCAAATTCAACCTTTGATTCTACCCATAAATTTTCTATTCCATTCTATAACATTCATTACCATTTATACCACAACGTAAAGTCATAAACCATCACAACTAATGCCACAATATTTCAAAATTCGGGCATTACACTTCAATATATATATATATATTAGTCTATAAATTTTGTTTTGTTTTGAAGATCCTGAAAGAAATTGTCGTTAAATCCAGATGCAACAAAGTGGGAAAAAATTTCTTCAAGGTCGGTGAAATCACAAATCGCATACTTAATATTTTATCTAACAAAACCTAATCTCAATTATCAACTGGATCAAAGTGGCTCAATTTGATTTATTGTTCATACAGCTTAATTGCGTATATATAGTCATGTGCATTACAAACAAAAAAGGCCGTCGCTAGGAAATATTGACAATACGTGAGAATTATCTCGCTGGAATGCACGCGTATTTTTGTACCTTATCGAAGCCGGAAAATTTAATCCATTATCTAATGACAAACTCCTCTCGTGATTTTTCTATCTACGCGTTGAGTGTTTCTCCATCAATAATATGGTGAAATTCAGGAGCGTAGTCAAAATTTCAAAATATGGAAACTAAAAAATTAAAAAAAAATTCTAAAAATCAATACAATATTTTTCACATGACATAAAGATTAAGTGCAATTCACGATTTTCATAATATAATCATCAAATCTGGATAAATATTTTCCAAAAGTTCAAACATTAATCATATGCAAGAGTACACATAATAAAAAAAAAATAAACTTACGCGAAAAGAGGGTAACTTAAATAAACACGACTTTAGTCGCAACCTTCGATTTTTCAACAGATCAACTCTATCAATTATGTAATCTATATCAATGTCATGAGCAATCTCTATCTCAATAGACAAAACCATTGCATCATTTAAATATTCCTGCTCTATTTTGTTGCGAAATGGTGTCTTGAGAAGTTTCATACCTGAAAATGCTCGCTCAGTTGTAGCAGTGGAAACTGGAAGAGTCAAGACCAAACCAATCAGTCTATCAATAATGAAATAAATCCTCGACTTCTTTGTTTCAACTAATAGTCGGCATAATTTAGGAAGATAATCAACATATTTAAACCTCGGATCCTCAAATACATCAAGCTTGTAATGATCCAATTGAGTTTTCAAATGTTTCATGTCATCTTTGGAAAAATCATTGGGATAAAATTTATCAATCAAATATTAATAGCACTTTCAGATAATGATTTGAAGCCATCACTGGGATTCAAGGCTTCACAGAGAGTGAGAAGCTCTATTGATTGCTCAGTAAATCGTGTATTCAACTTCATCAGCTGTTTGTCAATTACAACATTGAATACATGAAAATGATAGCATTCTTCCACTGTAAAATGATTTCTCTGTTGACAAGAACGTTTAGTATCTTCAACATAACGATATGTCAAATCAGACACTACAATGTCATACTATCACAAAAATTATTCACACTTCATAGAAAATCTTCTCGTTCATCATTTCGCATTTTTTCCTATCGTTTTTTTTTCTTTCATTTTATTTTTGTAATAGATGAGCTTAAAGAAATCATTGGACTACACTATGACTATATAAAAAAAATTGATAATCTTTGCTGGGCTATGGCTACGCTCCCGGTGAAATTTTAGTTTTTAAATCTTCAACACATGTTTTTTTCTTACATTTTGAATTGAAACATATAACAAAATTTAAGACACATTTTCCAGAAAATGGATCTCCAATGAGAAGGCAAAAACATAGTTTCACATATAAACTTTTGTGTGTTTATGAAAAGTTCAAATTATAAAAAGAGTGGGTATACTTAAAGCTAGCTAGCCTAAAAACAATGGCTTTAATTTGCTTTGATATCGGCGGAATCTCCATTATTAAGTTTTGTGCCCTCAGTGCCTTGGTTGGTGACGATAATTACAGTTACCATTTTATATCTATTTTTGTTCCACCTTTAAAAAAATCCTCCATTCCCACCGACTAATTCACTATATTGATTTTTACCCCCAACTTCTTTCATCAATTGCTCATTATATTTTGGACTTGAATAGAGCGTATGACACAGAATTTTGAGCTCAAGACACAATACTTATTCTAATTGGCTCTCTTGACGTAAGGATCCTAAACTTAGGATGAAATTATCTTATGTAAGTTGAATTAAGTTTTTGAAAGTTGTATGTATGAATTTTAACAATTTTTCAAGTTAGTTTTTGAAGCTGAGTTAAGTCTGAGTCTCGATTTTAATATAGTTTAAGTTTTATAGATAATCTTTCTTTCTTGAAATAATATTTCAAGTAGAGTAATGTCGAAGCTTTAATACAATCTGACATTTTCATAGCTAATGATAACATGCTTCTCTTCTCTTCCCATGCTTACGAGAAAATAGAAAATGCAGCAGTATCATCCATGACCTCCCTCGACACCTTTTGCTGCTAAAGACAAATGAATAAACAGTATTCTTCGTACAAAAACTATTTCGAAGTAAAAAGGAACAGAAGACACACGACAGAGAAATCCGTAGTTACATTAATTCGTACGGAAGAACCAAAGTCATGCCTTGCTACGACAAACAGAGATTAAAAATAATAATTAATGAAATAAATCCGATTTAGAAATAAGGAATATGGAAGAGCTAGCAAACATACATGATCCACCAACAAAACCTCGTTTATTGGGGAACTGGTAACCAACCAAAAAAAAAAAAAAAAGGAAAAGTGAGATGTACCATCACGGCCGCTGCCAAAACCTTCACGATATTTTGTTTTTATCTCCTTTCTCTTCTTCGGAATGACTTATGGTAGAAGAAAGTTTTTCGATTGAAAGATGGAGGACGGGAGTGGGGAAGTTACTTTTGGGAAAAAATTAAAAAGAGATTGTAAGATGACCATAAATCCATCCGATATCAAACATGATAATGTTTAAAATAGGAAATAAAAATTTGGTGTGCTCTTGCGATGTCAAATCATTTAATCTAACATACTCGTTAAAGATATATATATTTTTTAAATATATTATTATATGATATCTTGATATATTATTACATTTTTTTATTATTTAAATGGAAAAAAATACCTAAGTTCGTTCTTTATTTAGAAATTATACGAAAATGAGTCAAGTTAATCCAACTCAATTAATTTTTTAATAAATCAATCACAGAATCTGGGGAAAAAAATCCAAAAATCCTCAGTTTGGCTTGTAATATTTACATTTACATACCAATCTTGCTGCATATTGCACATACGCTAACATACATATATGTAAAAAGAAATCGAAAAAATTTAAGCAATGTGCGAATTGTCGCAGTAGAAATCAGAAATGCCAGAAGCCAACCACAGCCTCTCGTTGAAAGCCTCCTGCATATCCTCCGGGATAAACTGCGTGCGGCACAGGGGGCACGTCTTCTGGTCGTGGTCCATCCAACGGTCCACGCAGCTCCGGTGGAATATGTGCCTGCAATTCGTCAGCCGTCGGATCTCATCTTCCCCGCTGAATTCGTACAGGCACACCGCGCAGTTCTCCGGCGGGTCCATCTCCGCCAAATCGGAGAACAACACCACCGGTAGAAGCTCCCGGATCAGCGCCGCCGACACTGATATGGGCTCCGACCCGGATTCCTCCCGGGCGGGAACCAACACCAATTCGGGCTCCAGGAAATCCCCTAGCCCAAAGAAAGTGAAAGAAGCATACAAAGATTTCCGAATGAATCCCAGGAACGTCAGTACGCAGACCAGTAACTTGGGGAAAAAAAATTCAGTATACCCCATCGGAAACCCCATTTCTCCGACGCCCAAACTCTCACTTGAACTCTGTACAATTGAAGTGTAGGTTTTGAGGAGAAAAGTTGAAGGTGAGGGGGTCGGTTATATAGAGGGCAGGCGGGCATGTGAAATGACGAAAATGGGTCTGCGGAAAATAATAAATAACAATCAAGGGACATGAGAGTGCGGGCGGGTGTATCTCCTGTCCCCCACCTTCGTAGGGGTGCCAATCCATTTGTTTGAACTCGTCATACGATGAAATGCATACGTGTGGTTGATTTGCACGTGTGGGATTATTGCACGTTAGTTTATTTCTCTATAATAATTGGTTAATCAAATATTAATATCTTTACTTAATCAACCCAAGTTCACGACATTTTGGTTTTAAAGTAATAAATTGTTATAATGACGGAGAAAAGGAACAATTGGATTTTGTGATTCCCTAGGATAGATAATACATATCTGTAAATTGGATGATATAATATCATAAATTTTAATGTGAATTTGATAAAGAAACGATCACTCCTTATATTGGGAAATGAATGAGTGTGTGCGCGTATTGGGACCGATGGAAAAAAAGTCGTTCAGGTAAGGTATATGTCACGAGGCATCAAGTTAAGGTGGGTCTCGTTGTTCCCACTCATCAATCCCTTTCGAAAGCCACTACACAATACCTAATTTATTGTATTCACACACAACAAGATATGTATTTTTTTTTCCCCTTTCTTTCAGAAAATAGTCCTCTAATTTAGCTTTTTTTCGTAAAAGTTTTGTTTTTGATCTTGCATATTTATTTGTTGCTAGTTTATAGTCATTTACGAAACTTGTTGATACGACACTGAAAAATGCTGACGTGACATAAAAAATTGATGATGTGTTTGACTTCATGTCAACACTTCGATGAAATAAGATTAAGACCAACAAAAACCAAAAATACAGAACTAAAACTTTGAAAAGTTACTGACTTTCAATGTACATATGTCGCGTGACGTATATTTATATATAAATATTTATTTTATTATACTTTTTAATAATATATAATTAATTTAATTTGAATGAAAAGAAAAAAAATGTAAATATTGAAATATTTATAAGTATGTTAATATTAAATATTTTGTATTACTATTGTGTATATATTAAGAAACTGATGAATACCAAAAACATCTAATAAATTAAAATAAATGCAATATAATGACATATGGTGTTTTAACAATTTTTTTCCTCCAAAACATTGAATTGCAATATTCATTTCATCTTATATTATACATACGTTTGAAAAAATATTAAATTTCTCCAAAATCAAAATTATAATTCATAAATACATTATTATCGAAATTTATCACGATTCGACAATACCAATTCACATGACGAGTCATGAATGTATTCTATAAAAAATAGTTTCCAATTCTTTTTATAAATGAATACTCACAGTCGTCTTGTCATTATGAATTTAAGTAGCTTGAGTTTCATTTTCTAATGAAAGGTGACATACCACTAACGATAATTTGAATAGTTTAATGTTGAATCGGAGCTGGATACAAATATTAAATTCTGTGATTTCTGTTTTCTGTTAATTTATTGAATCAATACATGCACGAACATTTAATAGCAATCATTAATCCACTTAAATTTTGATTAAACCTACGTGATAAATTAAGATGGAATTGCATTTTTTTTTGTTTGTGAAAAATCATATTACTTCATAATTAATTATCTTATGAGTTTACATTGTATACAATCAAAAATTTTGACACATTTAGGTTCATATGGGCAATTGATTCGGAATCAATATATGTCATTTGAGATCGAGTATTTATTGTTCGGGTTGTTGCATGATTTAAAATATTAGATTTCAGTTGTTATCATCAGCTATAGTTCAAATGACAAACATTCGATCTTATATGACTTGTATAAATTTATTATGCCTCTTGATTTATGCAATAATTGCCTCTCCAAAAGAGTTCATGTATTATCAAACACTTACTACAGATGCACCTTGTCACTCTAATATTTTAAATAATTTAATAACACAAATAACACGTATCAATCACTCTTTTAGGAGAGACAATAGACATTATAAATTTGTATAATAATGAACTAGTCATATACATTTTTTTCATATATATATTTATATTTTGAAAGTAAATAAAATTAATGAATATGTGATCAATCGGTGACCACTACCCCTACATTCACAATAATCTTAATTCTGTCTTGATAGGCCAAAGGCACCATGTCCCACGAATATTATTTAAAATAGCAATTTAGATCAAGCATTATATAAATATTTTAATAATGATTTCTCAGTGGGGTTTAATTTTTTTAGCATGAAAACAATATTTTACTAGTGGGATTTCATCCGGATGGCTGCTATCTTTAAATTCTTGAATTTTTTGAAAGGCCTATATTAATAAATGTATTTTTTTAAACCAATTTTTATTTTCAAATTACTAATATTTTTGCCCATGTTTTATTTTTTTTAAAATCTATGATAGATGATTATCTGAACTAATCCAATGGTAGAATCATCCAAATAATTAAAATGAATTTAAAACATTTTTATATTAGCTCAGGAGTCACTTACCAAAAGCTTGAGCCAAAGGAAGATAACCTAGCTAGCAGCAATTTGATAGCTATATGGTGTGCTACATATAAATAAGGAGCAAACCCAAAATTAAATAATATCCAAATATATACAATTTCGATGTTGATGGTGTTATGGACTGTCTATTAAGTTAAGCTCAAAATTAAACTTATCGATTAATGTTTTTGCTATTGGACTTTAATGTATCTAATTATAGGTTGTTGACCTTTAATATTATGACTTCATATACGCTTCCACTTAAGTTTTCAGTCAAATTCTTAATGATTTAGCATAATAAATTACGTGGTTACATAGATTTTCCCCAACAAGTATATCATTATTTTCTTAATTTAACATCATTGGATCACATAAAATTTTCACATTTTAATAGAAGTTGACATAACTATTGATAATATATCCAAGAGCCAAAATTTCTGCACAGCATGATTAAAAGTAACTCTCAAGCTGTAACATAGATTAAATCCGATATCATGTATTAAATCTTAAAATAATTAAATTTGGTAGTGAGGATTTCGTCCTGCCCCGAATTCATAAACTGTGCTCAAGCCTAAAATATTCCAGTTATGCGAAAAATTTCTGACGTGAAATTAAAGATTCATGATGAGGGGGGACCAAATGAAATAGGAAAATAATTTCAAGTGAAGCCATCATTTTTTTTAAAGTATGTCGATCATCAATACCCGCGCGCATTAATTAAACACGAGCATGCATTCCTCATACCCGCCTTCTAACTCACCACCGCCCGAAAACCTCCGCTTGGGTCTCTTTTGACGTTAGAGCTGTAAAAATGAGTTAGGCTTGCCCGATTGGCCTACCACACTGTTCAAATTAAACGGGTTGAGAGTAATAATTTTTCGACCTACCAAATAACTTGTTACGACAGTTTACATCCCGACACATCTACTATAACTAAAAATCGACTAGTCTGTTCCATCAAATAATTAGATTAGGTTGAAAAATTTCCAACCCGTCCAATGGACAAGTTGCGGCCGATCTCGCTTTTGCAACTGTCTAAAATAAAAGCATGTGTGCATACTTTGGGAAAATTAGTTAAATAACATCGATTAATCATTTTTTTTTAAAGAAAACGACCTCCTCAAATAAATTTGAGGAGATTATTTTCTTAAAAAAAGATTGACGGAGGTTAAGAAAAAATACCCCTCATACTTCCATGTTACCGGTCTTCAGTTATGATTTTCTTATCCCACCGACTTGTTTTGACTTCTCCATCTCACATCAGTTATATGAGGAAAATGTAATTTTATAGAAATTCAAAATTTATTCACAATTCGAAAAATACGAGTGACTTAAGCCTATGTGTGTATATATTATAGCCAAAATGGTGTTCTAATCCACACATACTTAAATTGTGAGAAACTTTCGAATAAAAATAATAATAATAATTAGAATATTATATATTTACTGCCATGCACTCCCCATTCCTCAAATTAATTTGTTCCTCCCATTTATTGTCTTTGTTTTCAAACATGTGTGAGTATAAATGCATCACATGTGGGTTTGTTTCTCTTCGATAATAATGCGATGACACAATTGATTTTTTAGTATTTTGATTTTATTCTTCCAATTGTGTAATTTCGAGGGTACTTCATGAAAAATCAGTGAAACTTGTGAGATAATCAAATTAATAAAATTTGTTATCTAATAAAATATTACCTTACAAAAATGTAATAGTATTTGCCTTGAAAAGGAATAAAAACAAAGGTTAGATTTAATTTGGGCTAATTTCGTCAACATCCTTGTAAAACTTTCTTTTTAAAAAACACGCACCCTATGTAAAATTAATAACATTTTAGACCATTGGTTTTTTAAAAAATTAGCCATGTGTTTGATTTTTTTAAAAAGAAAGATTTATTAGCTTATTAAATTTTTAGGTGACTTTAAGACTTTTCACATGAGGTTAGTGAAATTAGTCCAATTTAATATGTATAAATTAGATAGTTCAAATTATATAAATTAAGTAGTTTATGTCTACTCGACAAAGTTAAGATTTTTACAGTTCTTGATTCGATTTCTGAACTAGGTCGAACTATATACTAAATATTCAATTTTTAAAACATGGCTTCGGGTCTCATTTTTAGAGATGATTTCGAATTGAATATGGTTGGATCTAACTTTGGTTTACCCTCCATGTTATAAAGACCTAGAAAAAAAAGAAGAAGAAGAAACTTTATTCTCTTTTGATTTGGATTTATGGTTTCCTTTTTGACTCGTGATTTGTAGTTTCCCCTTTAAAGGTTGTCTACATCTAATCTTGCTTTTCGAATTGATAGGTTTATGGAGCACAAAGAGATTTTAATGATGTAATATGTCCTCTTTTTTCCTCCACAAAACCCTCTCCGAACCTTCCCGATCGAGGCTTTTTATCTTGCTGCCCTAATATATAATCCATCATATTTTATCTTTTTTTTCTAATTGTAACCATATTAATGGAAAAAACATATTAATCAAGGGTTTTTTTTTTTCATGGAGAAAGTGCGTACTAAATTATGAAATCGAAAATCCTACAAAAAATTTAAGAATGTATTACATATAGACTTTAATATTCGTTTTCGAAGGAATACAACAACGATTTGGATCGCATCTATCATCAATACTAATAAAAATAAATATAGTACAACCAACAGAAATTTAAATGAAAGAAGATTTAATTAAAGTAATGTTAATATTAGAATGCTATACATGCAGAATTAATTAATTTCATGAATATTAAATCAACCTTGATCGTTTAACAAAGTTGTCAATTAATATGCCAATCGATGTGAGGCGTGACCTAACAGAAAATATATATAGTCGGATTTTATTTTTCTTCAAACAATAATGAAAGAACATTCAATGAGAGCTCTTCACCCCGCATATTCATCCATCTTTTCTGTTGGAATATATATAAATGGCTAGCTTGAATGGCTAAAAATCTTCTGTTACAAATTAGTGTAGTTTCACCATTATCTTCTTGCCATGTGTCTGTTTCCCAACTCCATCAATGTTCAAAGAATCTCCACCAACACACATGGCAAGAAGATATAACAGAGGTTTTTTTTTCTAGCTTGAATAGTCGTTTTCTTTAATTATTTACTTTAAAAAAAATGGTTTCTTTTGTAGTTATGTGCTCTTGAACAACTATTGATTGAATAATCCAGCTAGCTTCTACGATGAGCCATTTTCACATTAATTCGATTATTATTATAACTTAAGTTTCGATTTTGAGGCATTGTTTGGGCTTTTGAAAAAACTGTCATTTTAGTTCTATATTTTGACTGTTTACGATTTTGGTTATATATGTTGTCAAATTTTAATTTTGGTCCGTTATCGATCTTTTTTTTTTTTTTTTTTTTTTTTTTTTTTTTTTTTTTTTTTTTTTTTTTTATGTTTTCTTTTTTTAATTTTGGTCCTTTTTTTTTTTTTTTTTTTTTTTTTTTGAAATTTCAGTTATTTTTTCCATTTGACGCTGATATGTGTTATATCACACTTGATTAAAAATAAAATTGGATAATATAAATGACTAAATCGCAAATAGACAAATATATATAACCAAAGTTATAGTTTTCCTTCGAACTATTTGTAATTGGTGTTTTTTTTTCTAATCGACCCGAATTCCATCTCCAAATCTGCAATAATCACTTTCTTGTTTCAAATATATATAGTTAAGAGTAAATATATATTTACCTAATTAAAATGAATTTATATAAAAACTAGTATAAAGATAATATTATTTTTTTATATTATTAGTCGAAGCGAAACATAGCTCGGTTACGCTGTAAAGGGGTGTTTATAAGTGGAAATAATTAATAAACATTGTTCTATGACTAGTTAGCTAATAGCCAAGTAGATATGTAGGGTTTCGCAAATTGTACAAATAAGAAAATGGCCCAACTGATGTGAAAATCCGTGGAAAGATAACCATTCTAGGAATTATAAGTCAGATTGTGGGTCATTAAGCCATGTGGGATGTCGGTTTTTAAATTATATATATATATATATATATATATCATAATTGTTGTATACCTAACCACGACTACATTATAAAATAGAAACCCTATATTTATATTTTTTCCAAAATAACTTCTCTATTATCCCAAAATCAGAATACATATTATTCTAAGATTACGTCTATTATGAAATGAGTCGACCGGATATTTTTTTTCTACCAAATTTGACATCTATAATAATAATTTTACTTCCCACAAAATGAAAAACTAAATTAATTTTTCGAAATTCATGCAACACTTGGCAGATACACATAAGTCCAAATCTGTAGACTCCATTGATGTAAAACAAAAATAACAATAATAATAAATAAATAAAGCAAAAATTTGTGTGAGACGGTTTGTGAGATAGATATCTTATTTGGGTCATCCATGAAAAAGTATTACTTGTTATGCTAAGAGTATTACTTTTTATTGTGAATATGAATAGAGTTGACCCGTCTCACAGATAAAGATTCGTGAGACCGTCTCACAAGAGACTTACTCAGTAATTAAATAAATAAAGGTGTGGGGCACATTTTCCATGCCTTCATTTTTATCCTCCAAAAAATAATTATGTTGATTATTTACATAATTTACGAGTATATGATACAGATATGGATTGATCTTATTTATTTTCTTCCCGTTGTTTAATATCGACAACTGATAATTGCCTCAACAATAATTAATGGGCAAAATTTATCTGCTTCATTTTTTGTCATATTAACGTTTCCTGTTTTCTAAAATTTTTATATTTAAAAAACTGTCACACTAATATTAAAAAAAAATAAATTAGTCACGCCATTTCGAGAATTAAAGAGGTGGTATGGACTTTTGGGCTGTGATGTGTGCTAATGGGCTTTTCTTTTTGGGTCAAAAAATGAATGTTTGATAAACAATATTTATAAAATTACTGCTTACCTATACATTGCTTGGGTTCTATTTGCTGCTTCAAGCCGAATCCAGGCCAAGAAACTTAAATTGAATTGATTGGACAAAGGAATCTACATGGGCTGGGTGACAGACAGCCTGACCCAAAGGAAATTCTGGTTTCAAATTGTGCACTAGCTAAAGCTCCACGTGTGTGTATATATATTGTAAGACTATTTATCGCTTTATTAAAAATTATTATTGATGGTAATAATGCGAATCAAATATTTTAAATTGTGCATCAGCTAAAGCTTTATGTTTCAATTGCTCTATACAATATAACAATAATTATATCTTAACAATCCTCATCCACTAAATTGCATTCGTTATAATTCCATAGGAATTGAACCCGTGGTTGTGGATCTGATAACAATTTTAGGACCGACCGCTATTATTTTTACTAAAAGTTATAGTTGATGGTAATGGTATAAATCAAATATTTTAAATTATACAACAGTCAAACATCATATTTCGATTGTCTTATCAAGGAAACCAATTATCGCATTCTAACATCTATATATATAATTTGATTAAATTATATGATAAAAAAGACAAAAGAGATGTCGATTATTCAGAGGTTGGGTGCATGCTAGAAAAAAAAATTACCATAGATATGACAATTATTTGTAACGGCACTGTTGCAGCTNAATCGACAATATTATGATCCCCGAGAGAAACCTTACCATCACAAAATGTGTAAAGGAAAACAAAGTCAGACGATACTTTGTTTTAATCCCAAATAATAATGATTAAATAATACTCCCTAAAATATTAAATTGAATAAATCTAATTGCTAACTTCCAAAACTCAAATTTTTTTTAAAAAATAAGATAATGTTTATGGTTTGTCCGTTACAGAAAACCTCGAAATGTTTCAAAGAAACTGCTTCTGATTAACCAAAAAGATCATTTTCATTAATTTAATTAAACCTAAGTTTAAAATTAATTTATTTGGACGTACTTGTAAATATTTTCCTAAGGTCAGCAAATCAAACTGTACGCCAACAGGGATTTCAATAATAATAAAAAAATCACAAGGAAAATTTAATTTTTCAAAGACAAATTTGATGAGCCGCCGTTATTGTCATTACCAAATACTATCTATTTGGATTGGTAATAAATAGCTAGCCTGACCGACAAAAAATTTCTCATCTAAACTAATCAAGTCTTGTGAAATCAATTAAATTGTTATAACAATATTAGCTTATTATTTTTAATAAATAATATATAGTGAGTGTGAGTGACTGATTGGTTAATTTATATTATAACAAAATTCAATGAAATTACAAATTTCTTGGCTAATCAATATGAATATAATCCACTTATATTTGATGTGGGACCCATATTGATATAATTATAAGTAGATAAATATCAGGTATAGATTTCATGAATTTACACATGAAAAAATGGGATAGGATGGAGTGTTTGACGTTTTACAAAAAATATAGTTTTTGATAATACTGCAACTCTAATTTTTAAAATCGTACAACATCCTCATACATGATCACGTGTAAATTGCTTTCTTGGCAGAATAATTACTATATATGTATTGGTTGAATTTCTAGATGTTATATTACTCTAATGTCAATCAATTTGAATTAGAAAAGTAATTAATCACCAGAAGACATTTCAACATAGAAAAGCCACCAACCAATACATGCTAATTCAAAACAAGGAACGGACCATATGTATGTGCATGGATGTACGTGGGACACGAGTCATTTACACAATTAACAAAGATTAATTAGTTTAAATTTCATGATTAATTTTCAACCTACAAATCATTATATATAATAATTCGCTTAAAAATATTAATCAATATCACTCCAAATCAACATTGAAATTGATGTCGAGATAACCACTTTTGGTACTTGGTGAAAAACAATTAATTAAGCAAACAATTGTTTATTTGTGAGTTGTTAACTAATTAACATATTTGATTTAATATGCGAATACATTATCAACTTCCCTATCTCTTATAAAATCCTTATTTGAATTGTAATTTGAGTTGTGAACTAATTAACATATTTGATTTCGTTCGCAAAGTCCGGCTGTAATTTTTCTGCACTGATTCTTGTTAGAAAAATGAGTTTTGTACTCATTTGAATCGATAAAATAATTCGAACGAGCTACGTAGCAAACGAAATTATTTCTTGATTACCAATTAGGGTGAATGAGAAATTAATTGAGTTTAAATTTTATCGAGTGAAAAGATTGAATCGAAATAATTATATATAATATATTATTATATTATA
>NW_027358705.1:263745-264668 GCF_012295235.1 Primulina huaijiensis | reverse complement strand
ACTATGTTGAGAAAATATTGGAAAAATATAATGCGAATGATATGTCCTTGATCAAAACACCTGTAGATCCAAGTTTGCATCTTTCCAAAAATAAAGGTGAACCCATATCTCAATTAGAGTATTCGAAGATTATAAGCAGTCTGATGTATCTCATGAACTGCACTCGTCCAGATATTGCTTATGCTGTAAACAAACTAAGTAGATTTACAAGTAATCCTGGCAATGATCATTGGAAGGCATTAATAAGGGTACTTAAATATTTAAGATACACCTTAAATTATGGATTACAATATACGAGATATCCCGCGGTCCTAGAAGGTTATAGTGACGCAAATTGGATATCTGACACAAATGATTCAAAATCCACAAGTGGTTACGTATTTACCATTGGTGGTGGGGCTATATCATGGAAGTTTTCTAAGCAAACTTGCATTGCTCGATCCACAATGGAATCGGAATTTATAGCTTTAGACAAAGCTGGAGAAGAAGCCGAATGGCTTCGAAATTTCTTAGAAGAAATCCCTTGTTGGAATAAGCCAGTGTCCTCAATAATAATTCATTGTGATAGTCAATCAGCAATTGGAAGGGCACAAAACACTATATATAATGGTAAGTCTCTACACATCCGTCGTAGACATAATACCATACGACAATTGATCTCTAATGGCATTATCTCCATTGATTATGTAAAATCAACGGAGAATCTAGCGGATCCACTTACAAAAGGTATACCGAGAAATCAAATGAATTGTTTATCAAGAGGAATGGGACTAAAACCCCAAAATTAAATCTTGTAGTGGATACCCAACCTAGTTGACTGGAGATCCCAAGATCTAGGTTCAAAAGGGACAACTAAATTACGAGATTTGTAGAAACACCTGGAGAAATCTCCTACCTATTCCTATGATAAGAGGTGTTGCCCA
>NW_027358705.1:42724-263460 GCF_012295235.1 Primulina huaijiensis | reverse complement strand
ATATTAAAAAAAAAAATTGAAATCACACGGCCAAATGGCCGTGTGATTCAGTGAATGTGGCGCCTCTTTCAAGAGGCGCCTCTTTGGTCTTGGCCAAATGGCCAAGATGGTTGTGATTCAATGTTATGAAGTGATGCATCACTTCATGAAAGCTTTTCATCTATTATAAATAGGACATCCCTCATTTGTTTTCATTGCACCATTTTCTCTTCTTCTTCTTTCTCTCTAATTTAGTTCTATATGCGAATTTTTAAGCACTAGCGCTTAAAGTTCAAATTTCCAAGATATAAAATCTTGAATTTGGATTTTCTAAGCTTATACGCTTAAATTCGAACTTTGAAATTAAATTTGAGAATTGTCTTCTAGTTTTGAGTTTTTTAAGCATTTGCGCTTAAATCCAAGTTTTGCAAGATATAAACTCTTGGAATTGGATTTTTAAGTTTAACGCTTAGAATTCGAAACTAGAAAGTTTGCATACCATCTTGATAGCGTTCTAAACATTTCAAGTTCGTGTGGCTTTGAAATTTGTAGTGCTACTATTTTAAAGTCGTAGTCGTTGTATCTTGGGAAACGAATTGCCAACAACCGTGAGCACCGGGGCGGGGCAATATCGTTTTAAGGAAAAAGAGTCAAACTCTTGCCTCGACTATTTTCACCTAGCCATTTGGTTCACCCATTTCTATCCCGAGTTTTCTCAAGACAAATTAAAGAATACCATACCAACAATTCTGTCCCATGAACTTTGAAGGTCGAGACCTGATTTCGACTATTAACATCAGTTGAGATCACTGTTTTTCAAAAGAAGAAAAATTTATGAGGCACTCTTTTAACACTTCCACCTATTCTAATATAATTTTCTTTGGATGTTGGCCAATTCTTAGATAAGTCGAACGTAGGCTGCATTTGGATCAAATAATTTGTTTGACAATATGAATAATCACATTAAATTGAAAGAATGTACTGAATTTGAAATTATTTTGATAACATTTTGCCACATAAAAACAACATAGTTGAAATTCACGATTTCAAATAAATAATTGAAAATAACACTCAAGTTATTGTGAGATCTAGCTTGATCTGCTTTTTATGAGATGACACATTGAATTAAAAAAAATTCCATGCAGATCATACTATAATAAATTTAAAGGAGTAGAAAAATTGAAGTGGACTTAGTATATACTATCTATAATTACATATTTATTAAAACAGTCCTGGCTTCAATAAAAATTCAATTGATTTCATAAAAATTTAATGAACATTATAATCATAGTCTCACAGTCTCACTACATATAAAGCAAGATGACCTTATTGTTGAAACATAATTTTTTTTTTTTTTTAAAAAAACTCAGTCCTATTTTAAAGGGGGGAAAATATTGGTAATTAATTTTCAAATTATTTCAAATAATTCATCACTTTTAAAAGTTATTTTTAATACACTGTAAAAAATTTTATTCGAATTAATTTAAGATTGTAAAATATTATTTTACACAAACAACGCGTGTGCTATGTGCTAACATGAATTATTAACAAATGAGAGTTTATAGGTAATTAGAGAAGGATAAGATTTTGAATTTCAACAGAGCATAATGACAAGAATGGTTCATATATATATACTTCATACATCATTAGGTCGAACTAATTAATTTGTGGCTAAGATTCCCGTGGAACAGACTTTATGGTCTTTAAACTATTTATTCAAATGATAATATTTCAAAGTAATTAATGTATATTAGAATTGGAAATTTAGAATTTAAAAAGTCATAAATCTGGAAAATAAGTATCCGTGGGACAGACTGTTGATGTGAGGCCTATGCAACACCACACGGCGGCGATATTTGAAACTGACATGTGTGATATTATCATTTCAGAATTTTCGTGAAAAAATAGATAAAATTGTCAAAAATTAAAACATACCGACCGAGAGACAAACATTTAAGACCAAATTATTAAAGTTATTCCAGAAACAACTCTTATCAAATTCAAACTCTTTTAAAAAAAATTTGAAGGTGGGTGGGTACATACGTGGTTGGCAAGCTGTTTATGAACATGAGGTCGTAATTAATATATAGACTTCCAAATATATAGCATTCACATGCTCTATGTAACCTCAAATCGATCACATTTGATATTTCATAATTAGAAATCATTGGAATTCATTATTCGACTCCCATTGGTCCAATTTAACTTTTACCAGAAGCTGAGTTTAATTACCATTGGTCGCAGTTATTTGAGGGGACATTTATATATTATTATTATATTATGGTTTCGGAATTTAATTTTGGTTCATATATAGGCACGTAGAGTGGGGGGGTCGCTTTTTGTAATATTTCGTTTGAATAAATAAATACACAAATTAAAGGACCGGACCACTCTGGGGTATATTTAAAGGCTGTATAGGCATCATCTGTTTAACCAAACTGGCTACACATATGCAAGTTTCGATGAATTGCTCAAAAATGTATGTTGTTATTTGACTATTCACGCTTTTTTCTGATCTCATCCCATTTTAAATTAATTTATTATTACATAAATATATAATATAGTTGATATATTAATTTAATATATACAGTTTAGTTTTTTTGAAATAAATTAAAAAATTTTTTTATTTGATTGATCATAACGACCGTTGCGTGAGTGCTTATTGTTCACGTAGTATAAAGTTAACAAGCATAAAAAGACAAAGCTTTTTCGGGCTGACATCATCACAACTAATTCACACATTCACACACAGACACCCATGTGTGTATGTGTGTGTGGTAGGGCACGTAGGAGAGGAGAGAAATGGTAGGCGACGGAGAAAGCTTTGGTTTGCAGGACCACCTCCGCTTTGCAAGACAAAATTTTTTAAAAGTTGTGTATGAATTCAACTTCTAAAAGAGGTCCACGCACGTGAATTGCGCGTGGTCGCACNAAATTTGGAATCCGTCTAATTAAAACTCATTTATCATTTCTAGTTAAATGTTGAGCCAACGCCAAACCCTAATTGTATGTTAATTATATTTATTGGGTTTTAATGTAGAACATGCACGGTTTGAATTAAGGCGCACGCTTGCTTAATCTATGATTTTTTTAAAAAAAAATATTACTATTTTCATGCAAAAAGTTTTTTAATTTTTTTTTTAATCGAAGGGCGACTATATAAAAATATACACGTGCTATTTGATATATCAACAGACGTTAATTAAAATCGCTTAATTGATACATACAAGTGTTTTAGAGAGAAAAATACAGTCGAACAATTACTATACACGACTGATTTACGGCAGAACGCCCTATTGCATGCATTAACAACGAATATATTTTTGTATAATTTTGTCAAATTAGAACATAAATAATCGTAGAAGTGGAGAAATTAATTAAAAGGAAAGAAATAAATAAGATGGTCCCAATTTAAGAGGACGAGGAAGAGGAAAAAAAAGACAAAAGAGGAGAAAAGATTGGTGGATGGCTTTAATAGAATGGTTTTGATTAGAATGAGTTTGGGGTAGATTGGACCACTCATCCATCACGCCCCTCACAGGCCCTATTACAGGGAACATTTTGCACAACACAATATTGGCATCTAATTCCCATTATTATTTTTTTCTTATATCTTCTTCTTCTTC
Source organism: Primulina huaijiensis (assembly GCF_012295235.1). Taxonomy (NCBI): domain Eukaryota; kingdom Viridiplantae; phylum Streptophyta; class Magnoliopsida; order Lamiales; family Gesneriaceae; genus Primulina; species Primulina huaijiensis. The sequence goes on along the minus strand of NW_027358705.1, from coordinate 259,855 downwards.
TTATCTTTCTGGCACCTAAAAATTTTCTTTGCTGTTGTATTGAATTTTGATCAGATTATTAGCTAGCCCCACCCCACCAGTCACAGCAATAACCCATATCTGAAAAAGCCTGCTGCGTCTATAGTTTTAGCTTCAGTTCTGGGGATTCGTATCGCACCTTTCCAAGAAACTTGTGCTATCATGCATGAAAACGCTTTTTACCTGAAAATTGGACCTCTTGGAATATATAGTCTGGTTTTTGCTGAAAGCCTGATTCTTATGTTATTTTTTTAATGGGAGGTATTTAAATAATAAAGGGTGGATTAGGGGGTTAGTTTATTAAATAAACTTGTGGGAACTCTATTTTGTATTTTATGTGTGTGTGTGTGTGTGTATATATATATATTGACCCACTATTTTCCTTAAGAGAGAGGGGAAAAGAAATCATACGGGAGGATGAATTAATGTAAGTATAAGTTTCTTTTTCCAATTGTGATGTTCAGAGAGATGTGTGTGTTTTTTCTTATTCTGTTTGGTTTCAAGGCTTGGCCTTTCTAGCTGGGTTATTAAGCGTACATCTCTGATAAAAGAAGAACAAAAGCGAGGCCCATTTGTTTGCTAGCTTTGCTTTGCTTCTCACCCACTACTTTATCTATATGTTCTTCTCTCTTCTTTAAAGTTGTTTATTATTGTTACACCACACAAGATTCACCCCCCACCACCTCCATATATGGTTACCCTAAACATATGAACATAGTATGCTCTTCCATTTATAGAAATCTTACTGTTTCCAAACACAAAAGTATGTGTGTACTCAAGCTTTCTTGATCTTTCGGTTAGACTCTTGTTTTCTTATTAGTGGGTTGGATCTTGATTGGTTTTTCAGATGATTCAAGTGAAGTTTTTAAGGGCCTGAATCAAGAGTTTTGAAGAATAAAAGAAAGGGAAGATCACCAAGATCTTCATATACAGTAATATAGCTTTTGTATGGCTGGTTCGTCAATTGGATATTGCTATTCCGATTCATCTTCAAGTGGGAACCCAAGTATGCAGACTCCTCAACATGTAATGAGCCAGTTGCAGACTTTTGAGTCCAATTCAGAGATCTACAATTTAACTGCAGGAATGGAGATGATAGGGTTTCCTTCGAAGAATCTGCCCCAAGAAAATAGCAGCTCGTTTTTGTGGAAAGGGTTCTTCAACAAGCCTGGAAACCCCACCAGCTCATCTTCTTCGAAAGTGATAAACGAGCCCAGCTCAAATGAATTTTACCAGCATGATTTAGCCGGGATTTCTGATATTACAATGAATATTCCACCAGATTCTTACCATCAGAACAGATTGATGGTAGATGATTCAAATTTGAGATGTGTTTTTCCTTGTGAAGGTAATGAAAGGCCAAGCCAAGGTCTTTCACTTTCTTTGAGTTCATCTAATCCTTCCACTATCGGGATTCAATCTTTTGAACTCAGACAACAAGATGATCTGAGATTTGGCCCGTCAAGTTCTAGGTCGGTTAACGTTCAGAACCAGTCAGATTCGATGCCAGGGTTGTTCCATTTTGGGCATTCGAAGTTCATGGGGCCGGCTCAGGAGCTTCTGAATGAGTTTTGTAATCTTGGGACAAAGCAAAATGATGAAAATTCAAAGAAAAATTTGCAGAAAAATGGCGATTTTCATGATGATGAAAGTACCATTAAAAGCCAATCACTTTACTCTCTTGACCTTTTGGAGTTGCAGAAAAGAAAAGCCAAGTTGCTTCATATGCTGGAAGAGGTATATTTGTGTATATCTTTCTTTAAAGATCTTTTTTTTTTCATTTTTTTGCAATATTTGATAACTTATATTTAAATCTGAACTAACTACGTGAATGGGGACTCTCTTTCATTAATGCCCACATGGTGACAAATCCGGAGTTCCATTTAATTTTAGAACCATCCACTCTTGTTCAGCTTTCCGGTCTTTATCTCTGCTGTAAATTAACCTTAAACTTCATGAAAAGTTGCAACTTTGGCCTCTTTGCTATGATTTGTTTTTACGCTTTTTCCTGTTTTATGTATAGGTGGATAAAAGGTATAAGCACTACTGTGATCAGATGAAGGCTGTGGTATCATCTTTCGAATCGGTAGCCGGAAATGGCGCTGCCACGGTGTACTCGGCCTTGGCCTCAAGGGCTATGTCGAGGCACTTTAGATGCTTAAGAGATGGAATTGTGAGCCAAATTAAGGCCACAAAAAAGGCAATGGGAGACAAAGATACTGCCGCTCCAGGAACTAGCAAAGGAGAAACACCAAGATTACGATTTATTGATCAATCTTTGAGGCAACATCGGCAATTCCAACAAATGAGCATGATGGAAAGTCATCCATGGAGACCGCAACGAGGCCTGCCCGAAAGATCAGTTTCTGTTCTCCGTGCTTGGCTTTTCGAGCACTTCCTTCACCCGTAATTTACTCTTCTTTAACAAATTCAAATTTAAGATCGTGAATTGTAAATGTTAGTACTACAGTTAATCCTATTATATATATATGCGTAACTGTTCCATACAGATTCTCGAACAGAAAGAAAACATCCCACTTTCTGTTTTAGAATTCTCAGTTTCTTGTTTCTTGTTTCAAATCATTAGTTTGCAAACGCAAGCCGGTGCATGGTTAATTTGTTATTTTCTATTCACCACCATTAAGAATATTCCATCACTTCATTTTTGTATTAGTGTACATAGGTACCTCCGATGTCCATGTGTGTCTTCTTTGTTTTTATGGAATTTTCTTGGATCTTTCTGTTATAGTTTGTGGATTTGATTCTATCTCAACCTCCATAGGACCCCATCTCCCCCTCTCACTCTCATCCACTCAAGTTTTTCATATCTTTCTTCTCAAGAGTAAACAAGTGCAAACTCACATGCCATGAAAGAAAAATCTCATCAAATGAATCGAAATTAATTTCATGTATGCTAGCTAAGCTGATTTCTCTTGAAATTTTGCAGGTATCCAAGTGATGTAGATAAACATATTTTAGCCCGCCAAACAGGCCTTTCAAGAAGCCAGGCAAGTCCCTTTTAACCTAAAGTTATTTTTATTAAATCTATGAATTTATTCATACAATCAACTAAACGTATCTTCATTAAATAAAGCCCCAAGATTAAATTATCCAATGAAGATTATTTTATTTAATTATTTTTTATGTCATTATACTAGGACTCATTACAAACCTTATTTTTCAAATAATCACTAAGCGACATGAAAGATGTAGCCGCTATACTCTCCTCCATATACTAATCGATTTTTCAGAAGATGCCTTATTATATAAAACTTTCTAAATATTCAGATTTTTAATAAATGATAAATATTAATTCAGAAATTTTTCAAAAATTACTAATTTTGTCTTACTGCAGGTTTCAAATTGGTTCATCAATGCAAGAGTGAGGCTATGGAAACCCATGGTGGAGGAAATGTACTTAGAAGAGCTGAAAGAGCGAGATGGAGTACTGGGAGCTTTAGAGGTTGCAAATCTTGATGAAAACGAAAGCCTGCAGAATCAAAATCTTTCCATAAACGAAAATGATCAAAAGCCAACCCAGGATCAATTAGTACGAATCGATTCGGAATGTTTATCTTCAATAATCAACAATCCTGAGAAAAACAACGGCAAAAAGAACAGAACCCTCCGAAACGAACTGCAAAACCAGGCTTTCGGCAGAGTAGCGGGAGACTCATATGGTGCCATGGAACTTGACTTCTCATCATCATACACTCACCATGCAGCAGCCACCGGCTCTTATGTCGAGAACGCCGGTGTTCCCAGCTACGCAGCTGCAGCTGGCGGAGGCGGAGTGTCCTTGACATTGGGATTGCAGCAACATGGTGGGGTGAGTTTATCATTCTCCCCGACGTCCCAAAATTCGATCTTTTACCCTAGAGATCACATGGAAGATTGCCAAACAGTCCAGTACTCACTTTTGGATAGCGAAAGCCAGACGTTGCCGTACAGGAATTTGATGGGTGCACAGTTGCTGCATGATTTGGCTGGATAATTTTTCTTTTTCCAGAAAATTTTAGAAAAGGGATAAAAAAAAAAATCAAGAAAGTTTGTATTTTGTCGGTGAAGTTATTTTTGCCGAGAGTTCCAAGAAAAAGGGTTTGGTGATGGCAGTAGAAAACTTTATATATATATTACATGTGGTATACACAAAATATTGGGTTATATAGGTTAATGATATTTATGTGCAATTTGGTGTTCGCCATAAATGAATTAATCTGCTTGAGTTTCTTGCACTTTTTCATGGATTATACAGCTTTTTTTCATTCATTTAATTGTGAATTTCGTTAAATCTACCATATTGAATTTGTTAGGCCCCAATTAATAATTAACCATGTCTAAAAAAAGCCTTTTTAGTCACAAAAATTGGTTTTAGTTCAACTTTCCTTGATGACAAAATCCAACGATCATCATTGCATTAAAAAAAATTATGTGGAGTAAGCATGAACCCTCATATTTTAAATCAATGATAGTAGTTGCTTCTGCAACGAAGACAATACCTACACTGTAGCATTTCATAATAACATTAACCCAAAAATTATATGGGTCAGTGTAAGAATATCTTTTGTTCTTTTAATTGCTCTCTAATCTTGATGGAAACTTCTGTGGTTCTAATGTTCCAAATTTGTTGGGGTCATTAAGATTTTTTTTTGATATTTTAGCATGAAAATTGCGAAGGATATCGACCCTCGATTTCGGATTAGGACTTCTCATCTTACAAGTTACAAAAAATCATGATAATCTCATCATTGTGGTCCTCTACTTTCTTCCAAAGAATTTTATATATTGCTTTTCAATAGTCAACAATGGGATAGTTTTTGCTACCATGAACTTTAATTTCTCCAAGAGATATGGTCTTTCTTAACTTATTTTACAAAATGTTGAATGAAAAGTTTATAAAAACAATTAGGAGCTGAGGTTAGTTAGGACCATTTTCGATTTTTAAAATTGTGAATTAAGGCTCCTTTCGTTACTATTTTTTAATGAAATTGGGTATGATCATTAAGGAGATTGGTCCAAAAATATTGATAATAATAAATAATAAGTTGTGGGCTTAAAATATCAGATTAATTGTTAAATATTTTTTTTTAATGTTTTCCCGCAACTCCTCTCCGGATGCCTACTTGAGGATAATTAAAGCTCAATAATGCGTTAATCATCAAATTTTCAGGGATCCCTATTAATTAGACCTTTAAGCGACTTCTCGTTGGCTAAAGATAATTGAAAACGATGCCAAAATTTGATATTTCAACCACCCTAATATATAGTCTCTTTAGCTTAATTAATGGAATAACAAATCATATATTATAATTTATATAAAATTTCATCCTATGTTTCTAACTGTATAATTATCTGCTGAAAATCGATTTAGCTTTTAGCTAAGATCAGCTTGAGCTAAATCAGGTGGAACAGAAAAAAATTAATTGAGTAAAGGTGTTTTTAGCTGTGTCAAACATTTATTCGTTACACATGAAAAACACGATATTTTGGAGAACACAAAAAGTTCTAGAGACCGTCTCACGAGTCAATTTGGTGAAATAGAACTTCAATCTGACTCGATCCATGAAAAATATTATTTTTTATGTTAAGGCTATGTTTGGTGTGTAGGATAGGATAACTAATTGGATTGATGACAAAACTCAAGGTAAGGATATATAATGTGTTGTGATAAAGCATGTTTTGTTTGGTAAGATTTTAATGAGTATGATAAATTTTACATTTTTTGTTGTTGAGACAAAAATACCCTAAACTAGCATTGATGACAATTTGGTATATAAAATGATATTTGTAGCAATATTTTCAAAATCATGTGTTTTGTTAATAAATAAATATTTTATAAAATTTTAAATTATAAATTATGTATTTATCTGATAATTTATTTTTTTTTAATAAAAATTAATATGATTTTGCATTTTATCTCATTTTTAATATTGATTTCTAATTATTTTTTTCTCTATTTTTTAAAATTTTATTTAGTTTCATCATGAAATTATTTATGTGATGTGTGTGCAAATAAAAAAAATAAACCATCAAAGAATAGAATCCAAAATTGTAGATCTCTCATGTTGATTTTTTGTAGTCAAAATGGTAATTTATGATATATTTTAGGAATTGGATTGTCAATCTCTCCAAAACAATGTGATATCTTTTCAACCAAATATGTTTTTTTTATCATGAGATTCTTGATTAATTGGGTCCATAAAAATGAGACAAACATGATATTAATAATCTATCTTTGACTTATCACTCACACCAAACATACCCTAAAAGTATTATTAGTTTTATATAGATCAGTTCAACCCTTTTCATTGATTTGAATCTTTGAGACCGTCTCACATAAGATTTACTTTTGGAAATACTTTCGCATATTTCTTTTTTAAAAAGAAAAAATTAGTGCACAAAAAACTTTTAGTTTCTTCTTTAAAAATCATGGACCATATCCTTTTATTTTTGATTGCCGCAGAAGATAACAATATAGGTTTAAAGGTCATGCTGAAGGGGACAAATGTATTAATGGGGTGTCCTATTGATGTGTTTACATTGTTTAGTCGATTGCCCAACACGTGATAAATAAGCACTGACGTTTTATTTATGATTTTCATAAATAAATTTTCCAATAAATACCCAAAAATCAAGGTTTCTCATTTTTAATTTTTGCTTTTGGATTGTTTTCTACAATTGTTTCCATATAATTTATTACCTTTTCCTTGCACTTTACAATTTATCAAAATCTTACCCTTTTTATGTATGTTTATTTTGGCAAAAACTTGTGAGAGACGGTCTCACGGGTCGTATTTGTGAGACGAATCTCTTATTTGGGTCATCCATAAAAAGTATTACTTTTTATGCTAAGAGTATTACTTTTTATTGTGAATATGGATAGGGTTGACCCGTCTCACAGATTATGATCTGTGAGACGGTCTCACATGAGACCCACTCGTTTATTTTTACTTAGAATTCAAGTTTAATCCACTATATTTGTTTTTTTTTTGTTTTTTTTTACAATTTTAGTCATTTTTTGATATGACACAAATATAGCTTGACAACGCTCCATTGAGAAAAAGATCAAAATTTTAAGAGTAAGTATAAAAAGCAATACTTTTTTATGGATGATCCAAATAAGATATTCGACTCACGAAATTGATCAATGAGACCGTTTCACAATAGTTTTGTGAAATTTTAAATATTCAGAATCGAAACTGAAATTTATGAATACGGGCGATCAAAATCATAAAAAAAAAAACAATAATAACCTAATGACAAGTTTTCCCAAACTACTTGAGAGTCCCTAATCTACTCACGCCATAAGAGCTTGCATGTGCATATATCACACGTTATTTAATTCTACAAAGCAATTCGTGGCTTGCTTGCCAGTTGCCTCACAATTACACGAGTGGGGGAATACGGGTAGTTGAAAGGATAAAAATCATTGACTTGTTGGGCTATACATGGGCCACATTAATGTCCACTTGAGCTCACTTAAATATCATTTCATTCGTGATATGAGATAAATAATATTTTTTGATTATATAATATATAAAAATGATAGTTAATATAATATTTGATTTGATTGATTAATTTGATTAATTTTGAGATAATATGATATTATCGTTTTTTTTTTTGAAAATATTAATAAAATATCTATAATATTATTTATTAAGGATAATATTGTAATTTCAATTCAATGATTTGATTGATACAAGATAAATTATTGACGATTTGATTGATGTCAGACAAATGATTGGTAAATGAATAAATAATATCATGCATCGTAAATGAGATTAGATTGAATAAAAATATGGATAAATAATAACGTGAACATAGAATATTAGAGGAGATTAATTAATTTCATTCGTCAAATGTTTCTGTTAAATATAATCATCATATAGCTGCGTTTTGGATAATAATTTATCTTATTAATCATCTTGGGTTGCTTACGACTTATTTGTCGTGGAAACTTCGATATTATATAATTTTAAATTTCATGCTTATAAACTTAATTTTTTTCCTTAAAATATGTGGCATTTGCATCCCAACCTTAGAGTCGAAAAAATTGTTGATGCAGTGACATAAACATCTTTACGTCGTCATCAATTCGAAATGTTGATGTCTGTGGGCTGATGCCGAGGAAAACGGGCTCGGAAAATTATCCAACAATATCCGAATCTTGAATCGAGTTTCGACCTCATCTTTATCCATTTAAAATGAATTTGGGCCAATCGATGGACCCAAATAATAAGCTTAACAGAAGAAGTCCAAACAAAAAACTCTTGTTAAATATCTGCTGATTATGTACAATTCGAATTTTTACTTAGAATTTTAGTTTTTAATGAAGTTTTTATCTTTAAAATATAATAATAAGTCAGTAAAATATCTTATGTTATTGAAAATTTTCTTCCAATATCTTTTTCCCCCCCTAAAAAGTAGGGATTAAGCTTAATCTTGGCATTTAGTATTTGAAAATCCAAATAAAAATTTATGATATGATTTTCAAAACTACAATCTTTATTTATATATTAGATAAGATAAGATAAAATAAAAATATGAGTTAAGGTACTGATTTGATATTAATGACGAAATAAAGGTACTAAATGGTTAATAACATAAATATGACACAAATCCGAAATGTTGACCCATCCTTGGAGTTCAAATTAACCTTACCATCGTCGATCCCCTTCCAGGTAACGATGACAAATACTCTCTTTAGGGCATTGATTCAACACTAAATCTGTGTGTTTCTTCGATCCTTGATGGATTTGTTGATATGAGGATTGGTTACACTCAAATTTGAAGCTTGGAATTCTGTTGGCTTTTTGCTGCATAAACCGATACTCTGTTGTTAATAGCATTGCGGTAATTCGAGTTGTCTGATTGTTTTGGTGCAAAAGGATGGATTTAGTATCCAAGTACCAGGTAATTTTCAGCTTTGCTAATTTATTTGGCTTAGCTTTTTCTTTTTCTTTTTTTTTTAATTGGATCACAAGCTTTTAATTTTAGTTATAGCTTAGAAGCTCTTATTTTGCGGAGTCCAGTTGGAATGTATGTCCATGGTTTCATGACATTTTGAAATCTTCTTTTTAGTTTGTCTGTTTTCCCACCTGTCCATGTGTATTATGTATTGAAAGTATCATTGATTTGAATTAATTTCGATTCAGGGTGTTGTTGGGCGGGTTTTTGGAAATGACAATTCCAGTTCAAATGACGATAGGTAATATTTTATGCTTTGACTTTTAAGCGTTCTATAAGGTACTTAGGCTTATATTTATTGATAATCTTATTCATGGCCCATATTGATAGTTATGTTGAGCGCTTGCTTGACCGCATTAGCAATGGTGTCCTGGCTGAGGACAGAAGGAATGCCATGTCTGAACTTCAATCAGTTGTGGCTGAGAGTCGTGCTGCACAGTTAGCTTTTGGGGCAATGGGTGGGTTCATCCATTTTCATCAGACGAGCTTGTGTTTTATACTTCTGATTTCATCTAGTGTGATGTGAATTACTCCTTCGGCTTCATTTTGTTGCAGGCTTTCCTGTAATGTTGAGTGTTTTAAAGGAGGAGCGCGATGATGTAGAAATGGTTGGAAGCTTCGGTCATCTTAATTTTCGTTTGTTTCCCAAATTTAATGTTATCATTTTATGTTCTGATATTGGTGTGACAAGTTTCCATTTGTAATCTTTGTCTAGGCATTTTGGCTGATGTAGTTGTTTTAGTAAGTAATTTATAGTGAAAGAATTTTCAATTGGTAGGCTGGCGGCCACCCACCGCCTACTACCTAGGTGCTTAGCCGGCCACCCCAGGTGCCTAGGTTGTTTTTTTACCTATATATTAATTTTTTTTTGTTTATCTCCGTAGTTATCTAGTTATATTTCGGATTCAAACTCAAAAGCGATGGCACTATCTTAGTGGTTTTTCATGAGCCAGAGTTTCAGAAGTAGCTACACGCCAATGTGTGTGCATGCAGAACATTAATTGCTACAGACTGCGGCTATTACTATAGAATTGATTGTGACTGACACAGTGTTGTTGCCCTATCAATGATCTCTCACTATTTCCTTTGATACTGAATGTTTTCATTGATATGGTCAGGTCCGAGGGGCTCTAGAAACTCTTGTAAGTGCCTTAAGTCCTGTTGAACACGCAAGAGTATCGAAGAATGAGGTTGAGCCTGCTTTGTTGAATAGTGATCTGCTATCTAGAGAAGTAGAAAGCATTTCTCTTCTCCTGAGTCTATTGGTAAGGTTTACAAAAAAGCATGTTCTTGTATCACATATTTATTCATTTTCATAAATCAGTACCTTTGCAGTCAGAGGAGGATTTCTATGTGCGATATTATACACTGCAATTATTGACAGCACTTCTAACCAATTCTCCGAACAGGTAAAACAGTATTTATATTGTTTTAAATTCTACGTATACTCCTCTTACGAAAATTAAATAGTAGGTCATTGGAGTTATTTGCAGTCTTCAGGAAGCTATTCTCACGATTCCACGTGGTGTAACTCGGCTTATGGACATGCTCATGGATCGTGAGGTATCTATCTGAACTAGTTAGATATTTCTGATTTACATCTTTCATATTGTTCTCTAGTTGACAGATCTTATTTTTAGGTTATACGGAATGAAGCATTATTACTTCTCACATATTTGACTCGGGAAGCTCAGGTGATTGTATCCCTTTGTAAAACCATTTGAAATCCTTTTCACATACTTCCTTGTTTCTCCAATTTTTTGAGGGATTTCTGGTGGGCCGTTTATGACAGAACAAAAAAGCATTTATTTCCATTACTTTGAACAGTTTGTTATGCTAATGTCCCAGTTGATTGTGTACCATGTCCAGACACTTGCCATGGCCCATGTGAAATAATAACTTGCATGCATTTATGCATTAAACACAAAGAGTGGTGTGCCACGAGATCAAATAAATCATATGTTTACATTTTGGATAAGATACTAGGATAAATGAAAAAATAAATTTAGACTTTGTTTGTGCCTTTGTGGGATAAAGAAAATACATTGGTGAAAGATGGACAGATAATTCTATTTTATTTTTTTCTGGCTATTTATCGAGTTTTTACTATTCAGGAAATTCAAAAAATTGTGGTCTTTGAAGGTGCATTTGAGAAGATTTTTAGCATCATCAAAGAGGAAGGAGGTTCTGAAGGTGGTGTTGTTGTGCAGGTGATGTATGATTGAGACTCTGATCATTGATCATGTCATGGCTCTCTCATTTAACAAATTTAAGGATTTTTGGATGTTATGCTTGTTGTATACTGTATTCCATACTTGTTTATTTAATTTTCTTTGAAGAATGTGGTTTCATTTGTTACCCTCCTATCTGACATGATTGGTGTACATAATTCTATCTACCTTAGGTTATATTCTTTTCATGTTAAAATATTTTCTGCATTTTGATGACAAACAGGACTGTCTCGAATTGTTGAACAATCTCCTTCGAAATAATGCCTCAAATCAGGTTGAGCTCATTATTACTAGTTTATCGTTTTGTTTCTCAATAAATGCAAAAATTTAGATCAGTGTCTTAAATGTTTCAAAGTTGATTGGAATATGGCATAGGTGTTACTTAGGGAGACAATGGGCTTTGACTCTTTGATCTCGATTTTGAAGCTCAGAGGAAACACCTATAAGTTCACACAACAGAAGGTAAAACAAAAATGTGCTGGAAGTTCTTTTATTTGTGCAATATTAGGATTTAGTTTCTCTCTAACGTGTGATCTTTTTCTAATTTTTTTTCCATTTTTGAACAACTGGTTGTCAGTAGACGATAAATCTTGTTAGTGTGTTGGACACTATTAATTTACTCCTACTTGGAAATCAAGAAGCAGATCCTGGAAAAGACACTGACAGGATGGCCAATAAAACTGTTTTGGTTCAGGTTCATTATAATTTCAAAGTTTATATAAAAAATTTACATTCCTATTGTAATTTTTTCTCACAAACAACTTTAATGACTGTAGAAGAAGGTGTTGGATCATCTTTTGATGTTGGGAGTTGAGAGTCAATGGGCTCCTGTTGCTGTTCGTTGTATGGTAAGATAACTGTTCCACAATAATGCATTTCTTTCTGATACTTTATTCACACTTTCGAACATTTCTGTTTCTGTCTCTCTCAAATTCTTTAGAAAGTCATTTTCTATCATTGGCATATAAAGAAAATATCCCTCAATGTAAACTATTGTTCGGAAAAAACTTTGCTTGTGTTTGGTCAACTTGAGGGGTGAGTAGACAAACATGCTCATTAATTGGTCAAATTATAGTACCATTTTCATTTCAATTTGCAAATGTGGTGCTTTTCTTTCTTCGTAAAATCTTGTCAAGTTTATCATGTCTTATTTTCTCTAAAGTTTATGATGTTCTCAGTTGATTCTGTAACTTTTTTCAGGCACTTAGATGTATTGGTGACCTAGTTATCAATCATCCTAAGAATCGTGATGCCCTTGCAAGTAAAGTACTTGGAGAGGAGCCACAAGTTGAGCCTGCCCTAAATTCTATTCTCCGGATTATTTTGAGAACTTCTAGCATGCAAGAGTTCATGGCAGCTGACTCTGTTTTTAAGAGCTTTTGTGAGGTTTGTATGACTAGCACTAGCCTTATTTTGGAGAGGACTATTTTATTTTTGAGCAAGTGCAACAAGTGTATTCTAGATTGTTTCATGCTGCAAATTGGAATTTTGTTCCGTGAATAAACTGAGCATATGTCCAGTAGTATGTGCATGTGCATGTGCATTTCTCATTTTTTGTTTTTTCTTACATTGTATTCACATTCTGCGATAGAACAATTTTGGAACAATTCATTTTGTTTTATTGTGTCTCTGATGTTTCCGTTGCAATTCTTTCTGTTTTATGATCTGCCAACTCTGGAACAGAAAAATCCCGACGGTCAAACAATGTTGGCTTCCACTTTAATTCCTCAACCTCACTCAATGGTCCATGCTCCTCTAGAGGAGGATGTCAATATGTCATTTGGGAGGTGATTTAGTTTCAGGTCTTTTGCTCATTCCTTCCCCTGCAATCAGAATTTGAATACTTTTAAAATTTTGTTTCTATGCAGCATGCTGCTCCATGGTCTGACATTGAGCGAGGGTGATGGCGATCTTGAGGTAATGTGATATATTTAATATATGATATATTTTTCAGTTTTTGAGTTTTTTTGTCTCCAGAAATCCGCAATAATTTTGTCTATTTAGAAGGATTAGATGACCTCTTCCAACTTTATAATCATTTTGAATTAATATTTTTGATCGGGAAATATCCGATTTAGTCTGGATATTTTGGGGTATTAAAATCGTTGATGAATCTGAAAAATGAGAAGAGGGAGCTCTGCTGTGGCACCTTGTATTTGTATTGTCATGTTCTGGTCTTACTCTTGAAATTTCTGATAATATTGATTTGGTTTTGGTTATTTGATGTTTATACACGGGGTCCAATTATTTTTGGCTTGCTCTACCTTTACGATCTTGTTGATGTCGAACTATTTTCTGGTCATAATTTTCTTAATTTGTTGTTCTTGTGCAGACTTGCTGTAGGGCAGCCAGTGTTCTTTCTCATATTTTGAAGGATAACGTCCATTGCAAGGAGAGGGTATGCAATTCATTTTCATGTCTAGATTCTTTTTAATGAGTTATTCTTCCTGGTCAGCAAACCACTGTTTCAAATGCAAGCTTAGCAGAATGGAGAATACTATCTGGAAAATTTATTCACAATACTTGTGGAGCATTCCTCTTTACACGTACCTGAAAGTCTAGTATATGTTATTTTACTTAAATGATGACGTTGAAGTTGCTGCAGGTCCTTCAAATTGACCTTGAGGCACCTACGCCTTCACTGGGAGGCCCAGAGCCTTTGATGCACCGTCTGGTGAAGTACCTGGCCCTTGCCTCTTCCATGAAGAGTAAAGATGGAAAAGCCAGCACATCCGGGTCTATATATGTCCAGCCAATTCTATTAAAACTTCTGGTTATTTGGCTGTCTGATTGTCAACGTGCTGTTCAGTGTTTCCTTGATTCTCGACCGCATCTCACATACATGCTTGAGTTAATTTCAAATCCAACCGCGACTATATGTGTAAAGGGATTGGCTGCTGCGCTCATTGGAGAGTGTGTAATATACAATAAAATCACTGAGAGTGGAAGGGATGCTTTCAGTATTGTTGATACCGTAAGTCAGAAAAACGGGCTTACATCTTTCTTTCTGAAGTTCGATGAAATGCAGAAGAGCTTGCTTTTTACATCCGCAAAGCCAGCTCTGCCCCGTAAACCACTGACAAGATCTACTGCTGCCAGTATGTCTGATTTTGAAGATGTTGACGAGAGGGAGGCTACCGATCAGAAAAATGAGAACCATCCCATGCTTGGGATGGTGCTCGATTCTCAATTTGTTTTCTTTGTGAAGGAATTAGAGGCAAAGATTAGAGAACAGATCGTAGAAATCTATAGTCACCCAAAGAGCCAGGTGGCAGTGATACCAGCAGAACTGGAACAGAGCAGTGGAGAAAGTGATGGTGACTACATCCAACGCCTAAAAAGATTTATGGAGAAGCAGTGCCTGGAGATACAGGTACTTTTCGCCTTGATGTTTAGATTTTTTGTTATTGAAGGCAGTATAGGGTGAATCGAGCATGGCGCAAGCAGTGACGACGAAGTAAAAATAAAAAAAATTCAAATTTGATAAAATAAAATTTTGTTAGGATGCACGACGCTACATTGTACATCAAATCTCTTCTACCTCTGATTACATATACGCTCCTAGTTCAATGGATTCTCTTTTTTAAAAACATATTTGTGTTCCTAGCTTGCACAATATATCGATTCAAGACGCTTATGACAACGGTCTGGTCCGTTAAATTTTGTCTCCCTGGTTGAGAAGGTATCAAATCCCCTTATTTCCTGGTGACCTAACTTTCTTACTTGGTTATTTTCGCCTATGTGAAGGATCTTTTGAGTCGGAATTCTATTCTGGCTGAGGACCTGGCAAAGACAGGTGGCAATGTTTCATCCCAGATAGAGCATAAAACAAGTGGTGGCGTAGAAAGACTCCAGGTTGACACACTCCGCCGGGAGCTTCAAGAGTCTTTTCAACGACTAGAAACCCTCAAAGCTGAGAAAGCCAGAATTGAAGCTGAGTCCTCGAAACACCGAAATTTAGCAAGTAAAATGGAATCTGATCTTAAAAGCTTGTCTGATGCGTACAATAGCCTGGAGCAGGCAAACTTTCAACTAGAACGCGAAGTAAAAGCGCTGAAGAGTGGTGGAGCAGTGCCTATCCCAGATGTTGAGGCAATAAAGGCAGAAGCGAGGGACGAAGCTCAAAAGGAGAGCGAAGCTGAACTGAATGATTTGCTGGTCTGTCTTGGTCAAGAGCAGAGCAAAGTGGAAAAACTTAGCGCACGCCTCCTAGAGTTGGGGGAGAATGTAGATAAATTGTTGGAAGGAATTGGAGATGATATGGGACTCCAAGATGACGAGGAGGAAGATGAAAAAGATTGATTTTTTGCGGTTATTTTTCATGTTCATACGTTAACTCAAACTTTATCTCGATTCTTGGAATAGTTGGATCGATCATTGTGTATTTCTTGATTATTGTACAGTGCTGGATAATATCTATGGTCTCGGATAAAATGAAGTTGATAATCTCTTGCCAAGGCCGAAGGTTCTCTAAAGCCGAAATTGCCATGTTTGACAGAAACACTTTTTTTTGTTTTTTGGAATCAGTTTTTATACAATTGCCGGTGGGCGGAACTTCAGCCACCTTCTTCAAGTCTTCGAAAATCTTGAAGAATTTGAACTCATTGCGACAATGTACACAGACAACTGACGCCATCCCAAAACTATATGAAAACGCTAGTTATTATGTTTTATTCTATTTCCACAAATTATATTTTAAAATTTAAAAATAACCATCAATCAGTAAAACAAAATGATAAATATTTGACATGATATCACAAGAAATTACATATAATATTAAATCAAATATACATTAGATTATAAATTAACGAATCCAACCTTTAGTACAAATAGAGCCCTGAATTGTATTGCTTTTGTTTTTGTTTTTGTTTGGTACGTGACGGGTAAAACATGCCATCATATCAAGTTTAAAGAGTCAATTAAAACAGCATTTCACCATATAAAGTTTGATTAATGATAGCACAATGATTTTGGCCGTGAGGCGTTTGTGCTAACAGGAAATTATCGAACTAGCAGGGCGTAGCCCTTGTACTACTTCACTTTTGAGCTAACGCTATAATAATTAATAACAGATAATCAATAGTATAATATGGCATGTGATTTAGCTAGTCAGACCTTAGCTTAACCTCTGGTAAGGTCGTCTCAAGTCTGTGTTTTCTTCGTGTATGTATCTTTGATCTACAAGTCTAATTTTATTTCGTACTACTAATTTGTTTTCATCCAAAAATTATATCATGCATAAATCATGATAGTTTTAAGTGACGCTTAGCTTTACTAACATATATTATATATAGTAAAAAAAAAAAAAGTTAATCATATAATGAGATAGTAAGTATACATGATATTTTAAAATTATTAATCATTGTATGCCCTATAATTATGGTTGCCAAGAACCTAAATTATGTTTGATATCCCTCGTTTTAGTCATCAAACTTGGGAATCCATAAAAATCCAAGTTGGAAAATGTTTTCCTGCGTCACACACATTACATGTCATCACTACCATTATTTCATCAAGAAAAATCTACCCCCACTTATCCAATATCTTGAACACGACATAAAGTTTAAGTCACCAATATTTAATGATGCCCTTTTAAACCCACGAGCATATAATGCAACTTTTGTACTAAACAATAACTAATATTGCACGAACATTTGATTAGTTTAAAAAACATTATTCGGCTCTCAACATAAAATATTTTGTGCCCAATTGTTGTCAGTATAGGTAACCGATGAGCGCAATTTATTCATATCAACAGGCTGTTCATGTGTGAAAATGGATACCTTTAGCCCTACAAGCTCCCTTCCAACCGAGCTTTAATTTGATAGTTCATATTGCGTACTTCACTTTATTTTTCTTGAAGATGCTCAATAAACTATGATTGCGATTCAAAATTTCTTCAAGTAATGCACTAGTGTTGTGCTAATCCAATCCCCACTATTTTACATCTTTTTTGGCTCTTCAAGATACTTGGCTTAGCAAAGTTGTGTGTCACCAAGCAATTATTAATATTCCAACATTTTCCTCCAGTTTGGATTTCTGAATTCAAATCTTGTAACTTTATTATAACCACATGGAAGAAATTGCAATTTTAGTCTTGTAAATTGAGCTTTTTGTGTCTTATTCATGTAACTTCTCAATATTTGATTTTCATAAAGTAACTTGGATATTTTTTTTTTTTAATTTTTGCTCCTGTCAGAAGTCAATAAATCATCAAATATTGCTTATTTTGCATTGATGGTCTCCTACGTAATTCCTATAGCGAGAATAAATTTATTTTACCTATATTAAAATAAATCTAAACAAAAATAAAAAGGAAAAAATAAAGCAAAACGACATTCGATATTCCTAAATGAGAGGAAAAAAAATTATCGTTTATCTTTATTTTTGTCTAGATAAATTTTAATGTTTGTAATATGAGTTCATTCTTGGTGCCACATCATATAAGAAAATCATTAGAATCTTTGAATTAACTGTGTGTTGCAACAAGATACACTGTTGATTGAAGTTATTATTTATCATATCAAAATCAAGTTAAATTTATGTCGCACCAAAAACACAGGAGCCCTTCTAGATTCTACAATTTGGTAAGAGATTTTGCTTATTCTAAAATGATTATTCTAGAGATTTTTTGAAAGTAGGTGAGAAGGAAAAATATGGAGTGTTTGAAAATAAAATATTAAAACTAATACAAACTAAAGTTTGAGTGTTTGGTATTAAAATTGCTTCCAAGCTTCTTTTCTTTTCTTTTTTCTTTTTGGTAAAAGTACAATAATATCCTTAGCATACATTTGTCTTTTTTAATTAAGTAGGACCGATCACTTGTCACTTTACCAAAAACTATAGCTAGTGGTAACAGTAAAATTCAAATCTTTTAAATTATATAACAATTCAAACACCCTGTTTCGATTGATCTATCCAACAGAAACAATTATTGCACCTAACAATCTCTCTCTTAATAATTACACTCTTTGCAATCAATGAAAATCGAACACGTAACCTTGGATTCGATTTCAATTGTAGGACCGAGCGCTTGTCGCTTTACTAAAAGATATAGCTAGTGGTAACGGTGCAACTCAAATCTTTTAAACCGTATATTAGTTTAAACACCACGTTTTGATTGCTCTATCCAACAAAGGCAATTATTACATACAACAAATTATCTAAATTTTAGTGCTCAGACCATCAACAATATATTTATATAATTATTATTACATTTTTAATATTTTATATCAAAATTAATTTATCTTTTTATAACATGAATGCTTAAAAATATATATAAAAGTTAATAAAATTTTTAAAACAAATGAAAATTTTTGTGTAAATGCATAAAATTAAAAAAAATATGGAAATGTAAATTATAAAAAATGATTTTTAAAATATAAAATACTTGTAATAAGATATGTTTTTAAATTTTATGAACTTTATTTAAAATTCTTAAAACATTTTAAAAAATCTCCAAAAATATTTATAAAAATTGAGAGTAATTGTGGAATATGATATACTTTTTAAAGATTCAAATGTCAAATTGTAAATTTAAATCATTAACAAAGAAACAAAAGCGGAAAAAAACATCTCAATCTTGCTTCTAACTTTTGGTTAAAAATTTAAAAGTTGAAGCAGAAATTGGTTTTCACAAACATCCCGAAACACTTCCACGGAGAATCCAGAAAGTGCTTCTTAGAAGCTATCCCAAACACTATCTAAGTATCCACAATTGCTTTATGAAAAAATTCACACAAGTTAATAGATGCTAGATCATGTAACTTAATTATAAGCTTTATAATCCTTTTTCGCAACAGATATAAGAAAGGAGATAATGAATTTAATTATTTTAATTAGGGAAATTTTTTTGTCATATATATTTAACGTCTTTTTGTGATTTTAGTCATCTATATTTGTCTCAAATTTCAGTCTTAGTCTTTTATCTGTATTTTTTTGGACAATTTTAATCATTTGTCCGATGTAACAATGATTCGGCACCATTGAAACTCAAATACGGTACTGACTTGCGTAGTACAACATAAACACTCCCATAGAAAAATGACTAAAATTAGAAAATATAAGATTAAGATTGAAATTTGATAACATAGATGACCAAAATCGTAGAGTGACAAACAAACCAAATGTATTTTTTCCTTGTAATTATGTAATAAAATAGATAACCTATGCTGCGATTTTGCCTTTCATATTCTAGAATCAAATGCACCCTTATTTATTAATGGAAAAGAAAATATAGTAAATGAAAATTTCAAACATAATATTTGATGAAAAAATTATTCCAACATATGTAATTAAATTTATATAAACATTAGGTACATTTAAAAATTATATTTTTTTTTATTAAAATCTAATGTACATGTGTTTCAAATAAACTATTTTTTTTAATAGATAAATATATTTGAAATGCATCGGATGCTCTTAAAAACATACCAAATACCTCACTGTTCAAGTTAACTGTGCAAAACAATGAACGACGACCAATCTTGTACGGCCAACATTCCAACGCACAGAATACACTCTCCCATGTCATCCTCAATTATTATTTATAAATATAGGCTCGGTTCCCCAGTTATCCTTCTCCGCTTAATCATATATATTCCAAGAAGATTTAATTCATTAATACAGAAATCAATTATGAAAAGAGGTGGAAGCTATGGAGGTGGGCAGAGTTCTCTGGGCTATCTCTTTGGTACTGATGACAAAAAGAAAAATGATGCGGCGCCGCCATCTCCGGGGGCTGTTTTGCCACCTTATGGGATTGATATAGAAGTCGAAAAGCCTCAAGAAAATCTTGGATCCCCATCTTATCAGAACAAAGCTAATATATCCAACAACTATCCTAGGGTTCAGGGCCAAAATTCAGGAAACTTCATCAGTGTAAGTACATAGATAGTTTTAAAGATCGAATACTATTTAATTATATTTACTTTTTTTAAATCCCATTTCGTTTTTTTTTCTTCATATTTGTGCAATTATAGGGTCGTCCATCAACAAAGGTCAAATCTGCTCCCGGTGGAGATTCATCTTTAGGGTATCTGTTTGGAGACAAGTCCGGAAATATGGCGTAAAGGATTCAACAATATCTGTTAATCCCTTGTTTTATCCAAGATCAAACAAGGCTGTATTGACATGTACGTGTTTCTTTGATGTCATAAATAAGGCACACTCTGTTCCCAGGATTAATATATATGTGAGACTTGATTTATTACAGAAGGTAATGCTGTGAAATTTAGGTTAGGGTTTGTAGGGTTTGGCGTGTGTTGGTTGTTCAAAGTGTGAATTTTCCCTTTTTTCCTAATGTTTTCAAATGTTATTCCACATTGGAGGAATACAATAAATTAAAGTTCATGTAAAATCTGTCATTAAGCGAGAGTTGTGTTGGTTGTGTTTACATCATATGTAAAGTTGTAATGATATAATATATACAAATAGACTTGTTTTTCTTTAAATAATTTATCGTATTTGAATGTTTTTTCTAATGCTTATAATCCTTCATATAAATGGACTTTACAACTTGATTGAATATATGAATGCAATATAATATGCAGCACCAAGTACTGCACGAGATATGAAATAGCTTAACTTAATTTTTTGAATGAACTGCTAACAATGATTGCCACATGCAGCGCCAATGGTATCCGAACTGGATTCTAATTTTTTTTTTTTTGTGAATTATACAAATATTACCAAAGGAACTGTCGATCTGCTCATTCCTTGCTTGGTGCTTTCTCCAGTAGCCATGAAGTATAGTCCGATACGAGTTGGAGATCGGTTTATGATCACCGAGATAATATTGTTAATCCAACTCATGATTTGTTGAGGGACCGAGCTAGTCAAGAATAATTTGGAAAGGAAGTCGAATATACGAAATATATTCATTAACATACAATGATGTATAAAAATTAAAGTTATGTGATTTAGAGTGTCATGTTATACACACACACATTCATGTAGTTTAAGATCAATTGAGGTGGCAAAGTGATTCACATGGATATAAAAAAGTGGAATCATCTTGGCTATGGAGTTTTGAGGAAATTAGAGCTCATAATGATCAGGAAAGATACGAGAATAAATAGGTAAGACGTTGAAAATAATATTTATATACTTCGTACTCCAATCGAGCATTACATGTTTAAGAAATTAGAAGAATTTTATAGCACTTATATACCCAAACAAAAGGGAACGTATACACTTGCATTATGGAAGCATTTAGGATACTTCAGCTTCAACGGGCATTATATTATTCAAAAGAACCGAACAGGTACTAGAGGAGTGAGGACCACCACTACCCTCTCTTTCAGGAGTTTAACTTTATGTTTCGGTGGCTCGAGAGACCTACATCGGGAGATATTCGAGCAAGACTGATGTAGATTAAGCCAAGGGGCGATCCAACATAGGCAAGTAGGGTCATCTCACCTCTCAAGTAGAAAGGAGTCAGAAGTTAATGTATAATTTTTCTAGCTATATATATTGTTTTCTTCCTAAGTCCAGATTACTGTTTCTGATCATTTTATGGGCTCTATCATTCGATTATTTTCCACAAGAATGCAAAGAAAAGGGACATTTTTAATATTTTAGTTTACTAATTAAGAAATTCATTTTTGAAGCCAAGTTTTCTTATAGTGAATTTTGAAAGTTTGGAAACATAGTGTTTATAAAAAGTCAGAACTAGCAAAGGGCAACAAGAAATTCCTTTGTTTAGAATAATTAAATCAATAGATTTATTTATTAATTTTTTTAAAAAAAATATAATTAAATTCTCATTCTCTCAATGCACAAGTTTTTAGTACGTTTTAGTCTTGCATTTGAGTTTTTTTTTCTATGTTATATTTATTCTCATTAAAAACAGAAGCAATGTGGGAAAATGGTATTTGGAAAAAAAAGAAAAAAAGAAAAAAAAGAGGAGTGTTTTAGAGAATATAATTAGTTATTCTAAGTTCATCTATGGTAATTTTAGAAAACATAAAAGGAATTACAAAAGATATACCAGAGAAATTAAACAACAGAGGATTTCCCGAAGACAACTTCAGAAACATAAATTCATAAAAATCACCCATGAACGCCTTAAACGCCATCTCTCGGCTAAGCAGGCTGAAGGGCTACAACATGAATTTATGCCTCTTAATTAACTTCGAACCTTGTGTTTACTATTTCCTGGTTCGTCTTAAAACCTTATGTCCAACCATTAACCCTTATATTTCATCAAATTCTAAAATTTAAATGAAATCTTTTATCATTTCAATTTAATTCCAAGTTACAAATAAATAAAGATCATGGTTTAGTAATGGGATGATTTAACACAAATGTTTTAGCCTGTCATTCAGGCTAATATACGAAATAAAAATTAAAAAGATAAATAAAAACAGAAAATAAAAATAACAGTAAACTTACAGAATTGTAATCAGAAGAAGCAAACTTGATTGAATAAGTGGAAGCTTTTATTAAGAAGGGTTGTTTACAAGAGAGGAATAGAGGGGAGCAAACTCGACCGTGTTCTTCTAAGAACACAGAATGGTCCTATAAATAGATGGAAGTGCCGGACATGAAACCCCGGATTCCAACTAAAAATATAAACAGTAAATGCTTTATTAAAGCAAATAGTAACATGGTTACAAAAGTCAAAAAGTAAACAGTGAGATTCCATCAACTTGTGCTATTCCACCGGTTGTCGTGATATACCACTTGCATAGAATATTAAAGATGTCCTAATCATCTTTAATATTATCTTTTAATGAATTTTTGAGATTTTCAAAAATATCATTGATCTGCGAAAATTGAGGAATATCATCCTCGGGATCTTGAGCATCCTGCATTTGCATTAGATGAATGAATTGATTTTCACTTGATTCAGAAGCCATAGATTTGTCCGATTTTGAATCTGGACATCCAATATTCTTATAAAGATCTTTCTTCATCTCTTCAATGTAGATTTCTACCATTTTCTCTTTGGAGTAGATTTCTGAATATTTTTGAGTCAAGATTTTAAATGGACTCATTGCATCTTTTTCTTTTTCTTGTTGATGCAGTAGATCTTTCTGGTAAGAAGAAATTTTTTCCTCCATTTGTATAAGAGTTTCATGGCCATAAATTTTTCCAGTTTCTGGATCTTCACGTAATAATTTGTCCCAAAATTTGGTTGAGCTGACTCTCCATAGGCAGGGAATACCTTCATCAGTATAACCACACTCTGGTTGCCATTTCCAGATCCAAAGAATTCCGAATTCCACAAAGAACAGACATAAAGTCTTTCCATCAATCCAATGCTCAGTAAATGATTTTTGAATTTTTGGAGAAACATTTAACCAAGTATTCATTGGTTTTATAAAAACCTCAGGCAAAATTTTTGCTGATGGACCAAATATTTTCCACCAAATAAAAAACCAATTAGGGATTGGATAATGAAAAACATTTTCACATATTTTCAAAAACCATGTATGTTTTCTTTTTTCATTTTCATAAAATAGAGTTTTATTAAAACTCTCAATATAATCCCAAAAATTAAATTTAAAACTCATTTTATGAGTCTCGGAATAAAATTCTTTTTCAAATAATGGAGATATACCCCATTCTTCAATAGATATGATCTTTTTGATAATGAACTTGGAGAAGTTATAACTTCCTTTCTGCTGAGTATTACTGAAAAAGTGAGTTATATCAACACTTTTTGTGGATAACAGAAGATTTTCATAAAATCCTCTTTGCTTATAAGCACCATATACATATGATGTATTGGTTAAGTATCTTTCCATGATAGTCCATGGAGTTTTTTCCCATTGGGTATCTTTTTCTTCTATAAGAAGAATTAATTCTCTATGTTTTGTCTCTGTATAAAGAGCTGAATCATTGTCATCATCTGTAATGATTTTAGCATATGATGCTGAAGCTTGAGAATCAGTATTACTTTTCTGTTTTTGTTTCAAGAATTCTTGAAACTCATTGTATAACTCTGTATTTGGCTCAGTATTACTGGCTGATGAACTAGATAAGTTCTGGGCTATTAGCCTCTGTTTTCCATGTTGTGCAATAATATTAGGGGGTTTTCCCCTACCACCTCGCCCTCTATAAGAGGACTCTCCTCTACCTCGAGAATACATATCTGTAAAGAAAGACATTAAGATAAATATTCACGAGTTAAGAAATCAGGTAGATGATTATCTTCACCTTTTTTATAAATGATTTCAAAATCAAAAGGAGCTAAATGAGCTTGCCATCTTGCAAACATTTGCTTAGACACATCATGTTTAAAATCTTTATTAAACATAAATTTTGCTGATTTGCAATCAGTTTTTATAATAAACTTTTGATTATATAAATCATCTTGAAATTTTAAAATACATCTAACAATAGCTAAGATTTCTTTTGCTACTGTAGAATAATTCTTTTGAGCATTATTCCATTTTCCAGAATAAAAACGAATCAGATATTCCTGTTTAGTTTGGGGATCTTTTTGTTTCAAAATTCCACCAAAACCTATATCAGAAGCATCTGTTTCAACAATTTTATCCCATTGGGGATTTGCTAACATAAGACAAGGAAGATTTTTAACCTTTTCTTTTATAATCTGAACAGCTTTAGTATGCTTATCTGTCCAGGGTAAAGGATTTTTCTTAAGTCTATCATATAAGATAGCAGAATCTTTAGTAAGATTTTGAATATAAGGAGAAATATAATTTAAACTTCCTAAAAATCTTTGTAACTGAGTTTTATCAGTTATAATATCAGGAAATTTTGATCCAAACTCTATACTTCTTTGGATAGGAATAATTTTTCCCTTTTCAATCATATGACCTAAAAATCTAATATTAGTTTGAAATAAAACCATTTTAGATTTTGAAATAACAAGACCATTTTGTATAACAATATGTTTAAACATTTCTAAATGTTTAAAATGAGATTCAATATTATTAGAAAATATCAAAATGTCATCAATATAAACAATTATAAAATTGCTATACTGATAAAAAATATCATTCATAATTTGTTGAAATTCTGAAGGGGCATTTTTAAGTCCAAATGGCATTACTGTCCATTCATAATGTCCTATAGGAACATTAAAAGCAGTTTTATATCTATCAGATTCTTGTATTTGAATCTGCCAAAATCCTGATTTTAAATCAAATTTTGAAAATATGATTGCATTAACTAATCTATCTAATAAATCTTTTTTATTAGGAATAGGATGCCTAATCCATTTTAAAACCTTATTTAAGGGCTTATAGTTTATTACTAATCTAGGTACTCCTCTTTCTTGCTCAGAATGTTTATTAACATAGAAAGCAGTACATGACCAAGGAGATTGAGAAGGTGTTATTAAACCTTTTTCTAATAAAGAATGAATTTCTTTCTTACATAACTCTAAATATTCAGAGTTCATTTGACAAGGTCTAGCCTTGGTAGGAATATTGATTTCCTTAAAATCTTCTTCATATGGAAGAGAGATTATATGTTTCTTTCTATTCCAAAAAGCATTTGGAAGATCATTACATATTTCTAAAGAAAATTTATTATAAATAAATTTAATCTTATCCTGTAATTTAGGATTTTTTAATGTATCATCTATAGTTAGAATTTTAACTTCTTCTTTTAAAGAATTAATTTGAAAAGTTTTTCTATCAATCTTTTCTTGTAATTCATTAAGAATTCTATGAACAGGTTTAGTTATAAACTGAAAAGAAATAGGATTACCTTGATAAGTGCCTATAATACCTGTTTCATCAACATGCTTTAAAGGATATATTTGATAAATAAAAGGTAAACCAAGTATTAATTGGCTAGAAATATCTTTTGCTAATAAAAAACTGGTTTGAATACAGTTTTTATCTTTGCAAATATAAGCTTTAGGTAATTTATAATTTATTTCTAAAGGTTCTCCTCCTGCATGAGAGAGAGAATGAGTAGTTTTATAAAAATATTTTGTAGGAATTAATCCTTCCTGTATAACATTCAAATCTGCACCACTATCTATCATAGCAATGAAATTCTTTTTATAAGAATTATCAATTAACAAAGTAATATTTGTATACCATTTTTGAGATATAATCATACTTAAAACAGATAAATGATTATCATTATTAAATAAAATATTTTTATTATTATCAATAATATCAGATTCTTCTTTGTTATTTTCAATAACAGAGATACGATAACTCAAATGGTTATTATTCTGATGTAAAATTTTAATTTGTTCTTTAAGATTATTAATCTCTTTTACCAAATCTTGTATAGTAACAGGATTCTGTTTACTATATTTTTGTTGTAAAATATTTTTTACTTCTTGCATAGAATAAGCTTGTTCTTGTTTAACAATTATATTATTTCCACTACTTGATGAAGCAGTGTTTTCCATTTGATCTATGATAGTAGATTTTAATACTGGATCCTTAATCATTTTAAGGAATTCTAAAAGATTATTATTAGTTAAAACATTAACATTTAAATCTTTAAATTGAGACATAAGTTTATAAAACTCATCATTTTTATTATCAATATCACTTAAATTATTGATACAAGATTCTCCTTGTATACAATTCTGACATTCTTCTTGATCTGAAGAACTGTAATCATTATCTAAAATTTCTTCTGAATTGTAAGATTCTAAACTATTATCAGATTCACTATCTGAATTCTAATTAGAATCCATTATTATTTTATTGATTTTATCTTTATGATTTTCATCAATATCTAAATTATTAATTTTGTTTTTAGCCCAACATTGATTAGCATAATGTCCTGGCTTTTTACATTTTCTACAAATAATTATTTTATTTTTAGCTTTATAATTTTCAGCTTTCCGTAATTCACGGCTTTCTTTTCTTTTCTTCTTTCTATCTTTTTGTCTATCAGACAAATGTCTTTTCTTCCTATAAGGTCTGTCATCTTTATTAATTATTTTCTTTTTACCTGTATTAGGTAGATTCATACCAAATTGATCACAAAATTTACCTAATTGTTTTCTCTCAAGTAAATTCTGTCTTTTAATTTGATTGTTTAATTTTAATTCATTACAGAGAGCTAAACCCTCTTGAATACAAATACTTATTAATTTTTCATAAGTATAACTTTCATAGGAAATATTTATATCATCCTTTCTTAATACTTTTCTAATTCTTTCTGCAAAGAGAAAAGGTAAACCATCTATAAATTTGGCTTTCCAAAGACTATTATTACAGTCTGATATCTCATAAATTCGAGATAAAAAGGTATCTTTATACCATCTAAAATCAGTAAGTGTTTTACATTTTAGATTACTTAATAAAGTACGAATTTGTTCACTATTATCAGTGTATCTACCAGTAAAGTGTTCAATCATTGTTGTTATTAATGAATAAACAACATTCTCTACTTGAATATGATCTTCAATTTTTATTGAATTAAAAATATCATTTTTCTGAAATTCATTTAAATAATTGTCCCACCAACCTTTAAGTTGGCCAGTGAATCCTGCTATTATCATTCTAGCAATATTTTTTTCAGTATTACCTGAAGTTTTACACACAGTACTATACATAAGCATTCTGTGAGCAGTATTATAAATTTGTTTATCACTAACTCCATCAATATTCCATTCATATATACTTTTTCCATTATAACTATTAGAGAAAATATATTCTTGTTCTTCAACAAGAACATCCATGGGAGTAGGTCTATCATAATAATATTTAGTTTGGGTAGGTTTATCTGCCCATTTGATTTTATTAATTTCTTCCTCAGAAATATTATTATTAACAATCTCTTCATTGAGAGTATTTAAATTAAGATTTTTAAATTTTTCTTCTAATAATTTTTCTAAATCAGAAACAGAAGATTTAAATTTAAAATCTTTAATTTCTGGAGGGGATTTAATAGAAGAACTCGCAATAGAAACAATATTAGTTTCTGGTTCTTTTATATGAACATTTAGTTTAATTTGATTAATAGCTAAAATAATTTTATCAATACGATCTTTTAAAGAAGTAATTTCTTCTCCTATTATCGTAAGATATAAATTTGTATAATTTTGTTTTTCCAAAATTTGATTGATATGTTTAACAGTTATTTGTAACATATCATTTTCAAATAATCTTGAAAAAGCGGTAAAATTCAAAACTTTATTATTCTTTTCTATAATAAAAGATTGTTGAGGAGGATAAACAGATTTTTGAATCTGTCCAGAAGGAAATTTATAATTTCTTTCAAGAATAGAAATATAATCTATAATAAATGTTTTAAAAAACCAAGGAACAAAATGAATTAATCTATTTTGATTTTCACAGTATTTATAAAATTCTGTGACAATATATTCAAATTCTTCTTCAGAGAAACTTTTAAAATACCAATCTCTGAAAGATTTCCATTTGGGTAAATAAAATTCTGCATTGATCTTTGCTCTAGCAAAAGATCCTTTAGTAAAATCAATTTTTGGTTTACTATCCATTAAATAGTAAAATTCATTTCTGAAACAGTATCAGTTTCTTTAACTTTTTGAAAGTTACATTGATGTACAATATTATTTTGATTAATAATTAAATCTTCTGCTGAAGATTCTACTTCTTCTCGTATTTGAGAAGTTGAAGCTCTAGAAGCCATATAATCTAGAGGTGAAATAAAAGAATGACTAGATCTTGATCTAGCATAAACAGAAGAGGGTAATAATCTTCTTTGTTCATTATTGAACTGTATTTGAACAGATCCTTCATGATTTTGGATAACTTGCTGTAAATCCCTATTTATTATAGATTTTCTAGGAACAGCTTGTTCAATTATCCAGTTTTCTGGAAATTCTATTTCTTCCCATTTTATAGATCTACGAGTTGTAATATTAGATCTATTAAAATTAGTTTCTATAAGAATAGTTTCATTTAATTTTTTATCAATTCTTTGACACATAGGATTAAGTGTAAACAATGGTTTATAATAAATACGATAACAGATACATATAACTTCTGTACCAGGAGTATAATTTTAACCATGAGTTTTAACATTTAATGTTAAAGAGTCTAAGATATTTATATCAGACAAAGATAAAGATAAATTTGGATAAACATCAAAATATACTAGACCATGATCTAGACTAGATTTAATTATTCCCATAAGGGATTGTTTCCAATTTAAATTTCTTCCATATCTTAAAGCTGCTATAAAGCTTTCTGGCAAACCTTCTAAAGTTAAAGGTCTAAAAGCAATTTCTATTAAACCTATATGAATAAATCTGTAATTTTTCCTATAAGGTAAAATATCTTTATTATTTAATAGTCGAATAACCATTTCTTCATTATGAAGAGGTACTGATGATTCTGTAGTTTTTACTACCTGTTTTAAACCAATTTTTTCAAATGTTCCTAATTTATAGATCATTTTAGATTCTATCTTAGGAATTGTCCATTTATTTAATAAATCTAAATTTTCAGGTAAATCATATTCTTCATTTAAACTGTTTTTAACAGTTTCTTTCATACTGAAAATATTCATTTGAATAAACAGTGTTAAATCATCAACCAAAACTATTTCCATGGCTCTGATACTTAATACATAACAATTACTTATATGTAAATGTAACGTATTCACTCATTACCAAGTTATTATTACTATTATGTAAGTTCCTACGATAATATATACTGGTAAAAGATGTACACACGTTGCATGTGTTATTATTATTTTTAATTTGATCAAATAATACTAAACAATTAACACGAAATTATTTTTAATGTATAAAAATTATTCGATTTAAAAAAAAAGTTTTGTTTAGATTTTTTTCTATGTAAAATATAAAGTGACTAATAGAGAAAATGTGTGTAACATTTAGGGAAAAAGTGGCACGACATTACCTCCTACATGTTTGCTCTTTTGTATGCATTGTGGGATTACTATATATTCGCACTACAACGGAAATGTGACACCAACTTTAATCAACTACATAAACATTTATAGTGCACATATAACATATATATAAAAAGTATTTTAAAATTTTGTGCAGGATACCAGGCCAGCTACTCCCTAACAGTACCAAGTAATTTAGGTTTTACTCATTTGTATTGGAATCTTTTTTATTTATCTTTTTATGGAGATGAAACCCACAACATCTACCCTTTTGTGTACATTGTATTAATTTCCGAACTAACATGGTAATCCGTAAATAACTCTAGTTATGTTAAACTGTATTGAGCAAACTATATATAACATGCTCGCTCGAAAACGTGATGGTAGGAAAATCAAACTCATGATCATTGTTGAAACGATCACCTACTCCAACAACTATGACATGTCATTCTTATTGAAATCTTAATTGTAAGAATAGTTGATGTATATAATGCTTGCAAATGTTTACTTAATTAGGCGTGTATGTAAACATTAATTACATTAATTTATATATGTGTGTGTACGTGTGTGATGTCATATCATAATTATTTTAGTTTTTTTATATTGACCAAACACGTACATCATCCATTAAGTTAATGAATAAATAGTGTGTTTGTCGGGCCGCTAATTATTGTAAGTATCTTATAATGGAGCTGTTATGTGTCAATTTTTGAATAACTTTATTTGATTTTGGTACAAGTAAATTAATATGCACTTTAATTTGACATCCAAGGAATCTCTTTAATTACTCTTTTTTTCGTTTTGGGCAGTGGAACGAAATGTAATTATGTGCTTACTGTTTTTAGTTTTTAAAAAATTACTTTTTAAAGCGACCACTTATTAAAGTTGGATATGACTCACCCTGAGAATTTTTTTTTTTTTTTACATCTATCTATCTACATATATGAAAGCGTCAATAAGTTTGAAATGGCCAGTTTAGGTACGGTAGAAGGTAAACAGATGAATACATGTAACATGTTTTTGATATCCACGTTAAAACAAAACCAGAAACAAAGATGTGGAACCGGTCATTATCTTCTCTCTCATTTTTTTCACTTTTCTTTTGTTTCCAGCATCTTCTTCACTTTTTTTTTGGGATTGGAAGCTTCTGTTTCGAAGAGTTTCTGATTTCTTCTCCCCACAACGGTAGCGAACAAAGGGCAAGAAAAAAGGTTGTTTTGGTTTGTTCTACACTTCCATCTTCTTGCGGTTTCTTCGCTCTCAAACCTCGTGCGCGGCGTTCCTCCTTGCTGTCATTGGAAAGCTTCTACCATGTTAGTTTTTCCCTCTTGCTTTTGTTATGCTTTTTCCCAATTTTTCTTCATTATCTTGCTCATGTTTGGGGTTCCCGATTTCTTGAGGTACTTTTTTTTTGTTGGGTTGGTTTTCTTCTACTGTTTTTTTTTGTTTCTTTCGATTTCTCTAGCATTCTCGCGTTTGCTCCTGTCTTGCTCTTGTTTGGGGTTTCTGATTTCTTGAGATTCTTTGCTTTTGTTGTCCCCGTTATTCGAAAATTTCAGTCTCATCACTGCCGTCTTGCTAAAAAATCCTTGTTCTTGTTTGGGTTTTTTGATTTCTTTAGATGTCCACTATAAGGGCAGGGCCTTCTCGCATTGCATTGGGATTGGAATTTTATTTTACTCTTATTGATTGTTAACTTCTTTAACCTAGAGATATCGATCTCACTACCTAAATGCTGTTTAGACTAGATAAGCAAAAAAAACTTTGATTGCACTCTAAAATGCTTGAGCATGATGAAAGTGGGCTCTTCCACTCTTATTAGCGAGTCTAATTCCTGTACTCAGTAGAACTCCATGCGGCTTGCATCACATGATGAGGTGAATTGAAGGGTAAATAGATTAATGAGAAATGGATTTGTGAGAGTCTAAAATGTGGATGTCGTTACTATGAGGTTGGATCAATTGCTACAATTTGATCGAATTGGCCAACATGAGATATGTTTTTATCAAATAAGAAAACAACACTACTTGACAGGTAGATTGTTGATTACATTGACCAGGCTCTCGCATTCACTTTCTTTGTGGTGACTCAAGGATGATTGTGGTGCAGTGACCAAACATAGCGATACTCTTTTTTANCGAACATCAACAGCTTGAAGTTGGTAAGCCAAGCGAGGAAGAAGGCGGTGACACCGCCGAGGTGCATGGAGTGCAACTGCAACGGGAGGAGAAGGAACAGGCACACCACCGGGAGGAAACAGGCGAGT
Source organism: Primulina huaijiensis (assembly GCF_012295235.1). NCBI lineage: Eukaryota > Viridiplantae > Streptophyta > Magnoliopsida > Lamiales > Gesneriaceae > Primulina > Primulina huaijiensis. The sequence goes on along the minus strand of NW_027358705.1, from coordinate 227,575 downwards.
CTGGAGACTCCTCCGGTTAATATCTTACCGGAAAAATAGCAGTAGAACAAATATATGTACGCTGATAACCATACCTTGATGAAGCTGCTGATTTCTCCTTCCGCCCAATACATTCCAAGCAACCCCTGCAACCACTTTGCAGCCTTTCCCATTGCAGGACTTCAAAATCAGAAGCAGAAAATGGTGGCACAATCTAATCTCTTTACAGAAAATGTAAACAAGAACGTACCAATCGNAGGCATAGGTCGATAAAAAACTATGCGATGAAGGGTTTGTTATTGGCGTTAATAGTCAAAATATATAGTTTCGAGGAATACATCCATCCAAGAATCATTCTGGTGATATACTGTTTCCACATATACTTTGCCTTGGAGATTATGCTAGCCATTGCCGCAGCCATGGCTCGCGGCTTGCTCGGCGCGGAGCTGGAGCCGCAGTTCAACGAGCCATACCTTTCGACTTCTCTGCAAGATTTCTGGGGGCGTCGGTGGAACCTCATGGTCACGCGGATACTGCGCCCCACTCTGTACATTCCAGTTCTACACTGGTCGACGGGCCTAATGGGCCGAGACTGGGCCCCGCTGCCAGCGGTGATGTCCACATTCGTCGTGTCGGGCCTGATTCACGAGCTCATATTCTTTTACCTGGGCCGGGTGAAGCCCACCTGGGAAATCACTTGGTTCTTTTTGCTGCACGGTGTGTGCTTGAATGTTGAGATTGCTATCAAGAAGGTTGTAAACGGCAGGTGGCAGTTGCCGATGGCTGTCTCGACAATCTTGACCGTTGGATTCGTGATGGTCACCGGATTTTCACTGTTCTTCCCGCCGTTGTTGCGGTGCGGTGGGGTCGAGAGGGGGCTGGCGGAGCTCTTCGCTGTCGGCACGTTTGCGAAAGACGTCGCGAGGGTAGTTGGTTTGGCGGTCAACTGACTCTACCTAGAGATAATGGCTTTTGCCCGTAGGTATTATACCACCGCATTATCAATGGCGCAATAATTGTACTTGTTAAAAAGTTGCTTGTCAAATAGATACTTGTTAAATATTTAATTTCTAACTACGATAATTCACATCTTCTCAAATAAAATTTTTGAACGACTACTATTCTCGTGTCCGGCAACTGAAGTTATTATGTGTTTGAAACTGTGTCATAGATTGGTCGAATTTATTGTGCTGCTCGTTTGGGTACGTAGCGATATTTTATCACGCCGACCCAATGAAATTAAATTTCTCGTTCAATCTGATTTTGGTCAAATTGTGGCAAAATACTTGATATTTATTTAAAATAAATTTATGGAATGAGAAATCGAACACACTATATCAAATGAATCAATAAATTAAACCAAAGAAACATATAGATAAAAGCTACGCAGAGGATAACGAATAGCTCATAGGCAAAACCGAGGAGAAACAAATACCGTGCTATCCAAGAAAACACCCCACCAATCTCAGAAATGGCTTAAATGTTCAAATGCGCCAATGTATACATAGCCCTCCAGCAAGCTAAAGCGTGAATCATAACTTGGCTTTGTGGAAACTCTAAGATGCCGAGAATTATGATTTTGTGCGGTGTAACGCTGATCTTATTGTGGGAGATGAGTTTGCCTTCTGTTGGCTGCCCATCTGATGGTAGTTGATGGTGCCCTGGATGTGTATATATTATGCAATGCATGGACGGGTGTCTTCAGGGGGGCAGCCCGCATACCAAATGCAACAAGAGATGTGATTGGAGGGGCGAGTATCGAAGGTTAGAGGACTGCAAAAAGTGCTCGTCACAGTGTAAATGCAGTTTTTCTGTTTAGAGGATGATGGTGTAGTTTTGATGTGGTGAATTTAACATTTTATGAGATGCTTCTGTTTCATTTTCAAGAATTTCAATTGTTTCTAAAGGTCTACGCATGTGGCTATTACGTGCTCGGTAGAAACAAGAATATCCACTCAGTTAGATTGACTACTACTTGTCACAAGAAGTTGTACTAACAAGCAGGCTTTCATTATTTAAAAATGACACAAAAATCTGACAGCCACGAAATTTTTGCAATATAAAGATTGTTCTAAGAAATCTCCACATTTTAAGCCCTGATAATTCTGGCCTACCCACCAGCAAAACCTAGCACACATGGAAGTCATGATAGCAAACACAAAAAATCTAATTAAGATTGAGTTTTCAGGGAGGCGATGGACTAATCTTCCCAGAGCACATTCCGAAGCCAACACTGTAACCTTCCCCCTGAAATTGAAAGAAGTAATCACTCCGTGAAACTGAAAAATTGTGGCAGAAAAGAGCGAAGAAAAAAAAAGTGAACTTCATCCCCGTCTTCAAGATGATATGTCCACGGAAATTAACCTTGCACCACCCGGTAAAAATGACTTCATCCCCGTCTTCAAGATATGTACGAGTGGCTCCACCTAGAGATAATGGCTTTTGCCCGTTCCATGTTAACTCTAGCAAGCATCCGTATGATTCAGGTTCCTGTGGTTGAAGTCGGGGAATGGACATTTGACAAGCAGGCAGAAACACAAATGTGATGAATATTAACATGTGTTAGAACGGGAGGAAGGCAACATAAATGACTGCATTACAAGTTTATCTCAGAATTCAATCTTACAGGACCACTAATAGTTCCAGTTCCAAAGATGTCACCAGGCCTTAAGTTGCAACCATTGATAGTATGGTGAGCAAGTTGTTGAGTGATTGTCCAATACCTGTACCACAAAGCAAATTAATTAGCATCAATTTCTCAACAGTACTGTTATCATTAAGTGAAAACAAATCGTAAAATTGAAACCAAGCTAACGGCATACAAGTTCTTGAAGTTGCTTCTTGTGACTATGCATGTTTCTTCGTGTCCAGCAGGTGTTATAGAAACCTGGTAAGAACATTTTCTTCAGTATGTATAAAATTTTAAAACATGCTCTCAAGTCTTGACAGTTTAGCGGTGGAAAATTTTGCTCCAGAAATGTATAGACTGAAAAGATGCATTAGGAGAGAGTATTATCGATCACCGATGCATGGATATAGAGCAGACTACACCTGCAATGAAATATCGTAGTTCTTGGATTTCTTCTCAGTGAGATATGGCAAGGGAGGAGGACTCTGCAATTAACGTTACAGAAATTATTATGCTTTTGCAAAATGCATGTAGCTGGCACGCTGTCTGATGCAAACAAGCACCTGCTCTGGAGCATCAATGGCAAATGGTTCTAAAGCGTCCAAGGTTACAATCCATGGAGATATAGTCGTGCCTGCAGTAGAAACAAATGGCAAAAGTTGAGTATTTGATACTTTCCCACAGAGTTAAAGATGTACAATTTAATCAGAGTAAAAATCGGACATCAGCACTCAGACACACCATAGAAATTTTGACTCATTTAAAGAACACGGTTCACAATCAATAATGCGATGAACTCTTACCAAAACTTTTACCAAGGAAAGGTCCAAGAGGCACATATTCCCATGCCTGAATATCCCTTGCTGTCAAAACCAACTTCTCATTATCATTGAAATAAATATATCAAATCAATCAATTTCAGTGTGATTTAATCAGAAGAACATAAAGAAGACACGGAGAAAGTGTATGCATACCACTCCAGTCGTTCATTAAGACAAGTCCAAATATATGATCTGCCGCCTCGTTAATATCAATGAGCTTCCCTAATCCATTTCCAGGACCAACTACGGCAGCCTAAAAGACAGCAATTTTCAGAAAACATGCATGTAGGTCTAAAAAAGCAGGTAGTTGGAATAATATCTACCAAGATGGATTCACAGGACAACAAAACAGTTGCACTCCACTTGAAATTTAGACCAGAAGGAACTATCAAGTTATATACTATGGTATGAAAGCTCACCATTTCCAGTTCAAAGTCCAATTTACGAGAAGGTCCAAAGAAGGGAGCAGAATTTCCAGTCGGATAACCTTGACCTCTAGACGAAACATGATAACAGTCACTGATTTACTTTAAGAACCTCAAATACAATTTTTAAAGATTGATTGATAGCAATAGACAGTAAAAGCACCTAACAGTTATATCACCCGGAATTGGATGATGTCGGATTTTTAATAATTATTTTGGTAGAAAAAAGCAGGAAAATTAAGTTTGGTAATAAAAAAGAAGGGAGGCTGCATTTTGTAACCTAGGTCGAATGATATCAGTTCCAGAGATGACAATAGAGGATGCACGCCCATGATAAGCAATAGGAATATGAAACCTGAAAAATATTCAGTCACCAAAAAGAAAAGTTTAAAAAACCCCAAGAGCTATGGGTTGCGAGGGAAGACAATAAATTGCGATACCAATTTGGGTTAATTGGGTTTTCTGGGCCTCGAAATATAAGTCCACAGTTCTTGGCATGATGCTTAGATGCAAAGAAGTCCGTGTAGTCTCCTATTGCAATAGGAAGAAGCATTTGGACCTTATCCTAGCACATCACTGTCGATTAAAACAGAAATACAGCAAATTATTAATTACAAGCAGTTTTTAAGCAGTAAGAATCTCTTACCATCGGCACAAGGGCTTTCTGTTTTATAATTTCGTTATCACGCAGTTTTGGTTCATCGGCTGCATTCAGAGATTAAACAATCAAGCACTGAAACTGCAGGTCGTAAACAACTAATTTACTGTTTCAACTATGCAATAAAATCACATATAATTGATGAAATCTAGCGACAATTAGAGAATGTTACTATAACTTTAGCAAGGCAGGTAAATATAATTTATGCGATACAGAATGTGAGTAGACCACCTGACAATAGCTTTTGCAATGTAGCACGAGCTTCCCTCCATGCCGGTCGTCCCAATCCCAAAAACTTGTTAAGATTAGGCTGTTGCATAGGACATTTTCCAGCATTAAATCGTAGATTATACACTGTATTCCGATTATGCAGTGCAGATTAACATACACAACTTCCTTCCAACCAAATTAGAATTTAGAAGTAATACGGGCACATTTTCTCAAACATAGAGTTACTCCGGCGCTCTTAAATTTTAAACTCCGTGATGCTATTCACTTCGAGTAAATTCATTAAAAACAAGCGATTAGATTACTCGCTTCCCATATAACTTCGGATTTTTTTATTATGAAACCACTCACTGAGGCTGCACTAGAGTATTAAAATACGAGATCAACCAAAGATCATGTATATCCACTACTCAGTATTTCACATGATAGCATAAAAGCACTAAAAACCTCTCCTAACTTGGAAATCTCGAATTAAATCGAGTAAAGGTTAGTCGATTTTTTTTTTTTAAAAAAAAAACACACCTGATTGAAGCAATCGGAATTTTTGAGAAACTTTCCATCGAAGAGACCAGCGGATGAAATGATGGAGAGATCCAAGACGTAATCTCCAATGGCGACCCCCGGTCTAGGCTCGGAATTCGGCTCGCGCTTGAACACACCAAAGGGAAGGTTCTGAATCGGGAAATGAGAGTCCGGTTGAACTTGGACGAACGACTTCGTCGCCATAGCAAAACACCGAAGATAACCGACGCAGGAAAGTGAAGTACGCAATGACTGACAGGTGATTTACGTCTGAAATATGAAGTCATTTTCTTTTCATTGTAAAATATGGATTAATATTAGTATATTACACTACTTTTTTTATTATTATTATTATTTTGAAACTAAACTTTGTAAAATTTATATTAAATAAAATAGAGTCTTCATTTTTAATTCTTTATGTATATATATTTTATTTTGACGTTTGCTTACAAAAAGAATAATCCAAACTAAAGTAAAAGATTGTTGACAATTCCATCTAACCATTGCAAATTTTTTTAAAAAAAAATCATTGCAAAATTATTTAGTATCTAAATAATTATTTCATTTCCTAAAACAGAGAACATAATAAAAATTGTAATAAAAAAGTTATCTCTAAGAATCAAAGTTCTAAAAAATGGTGGACATGCCACCCATCATGTAGTACTTAGATGCTTAAATGATCGTTTAGACGATTTTTAATCAGTATTTTTAAAAATATATTAATTAATTATAAAAATATAAACAAAAAGTTAAAATAAAAAATTAATCAAAATATTCATAAATGTGTTCAACATTTTCATTATTATATTTTTCAACCACATTTATTAATGTTCATAAATTTTTTATGTGTATATATTTCAACAAAATATGCATAAATTTGTTCAACCATTTTTTTGTAAAAAAGTATTAATATTTTTAAATTTAATTTTTTATATAAAAAATCGACCCGTCTAGACTGCCTAAACGTCCAATATTTAAATTCTTGTTGGGTAAATTAACATTTTATAGTAAAAGAAAGTAATGAAATATAGAAAAGAAAAAGAAAAAGTAATGGACGAAGCTAATCTTATCAAATCAAAAAATTAAATTGTGTTTGACTATGAATATAAAATATATTGATTTTGATTATAATTTTATTGTTAACTATTATATTAATAATGAAATTTTAAATTCATTATTTATTTATTTACACATTAGTTACACAAAATAAAAAAAATTTCAAGAAATTCATCATTGAATGAACTAAAATACATTCTAATTAATATGAAACAGTATATATACATAAAAAAGATGAATTTGAAATATATGATTTTGTTATCCTAAAATTATAAAAATAAGATAAAAGATCAAATTAATGAAAATACTATTTTTTTATTAATTAATTAATTATTAAATGTTATATTTATTTGTTAATGACGGATAATTTTTTAATGCTTTCGCTGTGTAAAATTAATCGAGAATATAAAAAGCTTCAATTTCTCCCATTTGAGTTACCAATCTGTCAGAACTCAAAGCCCCGAGGTCTCGTCCGCGGTTTACGATCAACCTTAGACTCCGTGTCTTAATTATTATTATCCAGGATAAATGCCTGTGATGCAGGACGACCGGAATTGAGGAGGAGGAGGATGCGGCTAGATTTGATATTGAAGCCGTCATGCGGCGCTTGCGGTTCCACGGTGGATCTATATGGAAGCACTTGCAAGCATCTGACACTTTGCTTGACGTGCGGAAAAACCATGGCCGAGAATTGTGCCAAGTGCTACGAGTGCGGAACCCCCATCACTCGTTTGATTAGGGTTCGTCCCTCACCTTGTCCACTAGCACAGGATCAGTTAGATGAAGAAGATGCTAAAAACTAATTGATTTTAGTTTATCAATGCCACTTTATCTGCTTATGCGGTTGTGCGTGGAGTTTGTGTCTGCATGCCAACCACTGTACTTTGTTGCTTTCTAATTATGATTTTATTTCAACTACCACCTCGATCTGTTTCCTTTTATTTTAAATTTCATGGTGAATTGGCTCTTGAAGTTTTTAAACTGCTTGCTTTTGCTCTGCAATCATTTACTTGTTGATGGTTCACTTAAATTTTTAATTCGCATGGAAAAGGCTTTGGAATCTGGGACTACCTATTTGAATTTTTCCTGATGCTGTTTTTTTGTGTACTTTTTGCATAAAGAGCTGCATTAGCTTACTCATATGAGAACTAGAAATCTGTTACGAACTTGGAACAATTTCATTTGTTTCTCGAAGACGCATATATGTACAGTGACCAAATCCTTATGTATCCAAGAGTTCTAATCAGCTAAAAAAGCAGATACATCAAATCTTGGTGGCTTAGCAGTGAAAGGATAATTTATGGATCGGATTCCACGACTACATTTTTAATCCTGTGTTATGTATTGCTGAATACCTATTCTTCTCTTATATTTATGGTGGCTGCTATTTCTCAAATACAGGAATATAATGTTCGGGCAAATTCCAGTGGCAGCAAAAATCATTTTATTGGCAGATTTCCAACAGGAGTACCAAATTTTAAGAAGAAGACCGAGAATAAATGGTCATTGCGGAAAGAAGGCCTGCAGGGACGCCAAGTGACTGATGCCTTGCGGGTGCTAAATATTTTAATCAATCACTTGTTGTCTCCTCATTAAACACCTTTCATCTGTATCTGCTAGCTGATTCCTAGCATCGTATGATTGTATTGCGTAGGATAAGTTCAAAAATAGACCTTGGCTGCTGGAGGACGAAACAGGCCAGTCTCAGTACCATGGTCAACTAGAGGGTTCGCAGTCAGCTGCATATTACCTTCTGATGCTTCAGGGAAAGGAATTTCTTGCTATTCCCGCTGGTTCTTGGTAGAAAATTACTGTTCTCCTATGCATTTGAGTTCATAATTTGTGCTTGTTAGTTCATACTTTCTTTCAATTTTAGGTACAACTTTAACAAAGTAGCTCAGTATAAGCAACTCACTTTGGAGGAGGCAGAAGAAAGGATGAAAAATAGAAGGAAAACTGCTGATGGCTACGAAAGATGGATGATGAAAGCAGCAAACAATGGAGCTGCTGCCTTTGGCGAAGTTGAGAAGTTTGATGAACAGGAAAGTGGAGCTGGTGGTGGAAGGGGACGCAAAAAAACTGCCGGGGATGATGCTGAAGGCAACATTTCAGATAGAGGAGAGGAAGATGAAGAAGATGAGGCATCAAGAAAAAGTCGGCTGGGGCTAAGTAAAAAAAGTGGGGAAGATGATGAGGAGGGGCCAAGGGGAGGTGACCTGGATTTTGATGACGATGATATTGAAAAGGGTGAGATTTGATGGTTTCTTAACTTTTCATTACTGCTAATTGTTTGATTAAGAGCCATTTTCTTGGGTTTTAATAGTAGCATGCCTTTGATAAAGATCTAGTGTAAGAATCAGTTTTGCTAATGTAGTTTAGGACTAAGACTAGAAGAATGTCAGTGCTTCATCAAAACTGACACACGAAGCAATTTTGGTTTTCTTCTCTTTCTTTTCTGTGTTCATTATAAGTTTGCATGTGCAAATATTTGGTGGTATTTTTCCCCTTGAGAAATGGTTTTGGTAATGCTGTTCTGTTTTCCATAGGTTATCCTACAAATTCACTGCCAAAGCATTTAAGCCCCGGGTCTTTCATGTTCTCTCATCTTCATTTATTCAACACCCTGACTTACACTATTCAACTTTGTCTGGGACAAGTCAACTTCTCTTAATCTGGAGCTACCATGTCGTATTTTATTGCTTTTAATACTTCGATTTCCTTTTTTAAAAAGTTTTTTTCATTTTCCATAGGGGATGATTGGGAACATGAAGAAATTTTTACAGACGATGATGAAGCAGTTGGAAATGATCCTGAGGAACGTGAATATTTGGCCCCTGAAATTCCTGCTCCACCAGAAATCAAGCAGGTTATTCTTTAGAATGTTCTGATAGTTTGTATATTTCATGCTAATTTGTAATTGTTTTATTGGTTACTATAATATCAATCTCTTTCCTTAGGATGAAGAGGATGAGGATGAAGCAGATGAGGAGGAGGGAGGGCTAAGCAAATCTGGAAAAGAGCTGAAGAAACTGCTCGGTCGAGCTAATGGGATGAATGATCCAGACACAGAGGATGACGACGACGACGACGACGAAGAAGATGATGATGTAAGGTTTTAATTATCTCATTGTGTTTTTGAGAAATTTAAGAATCCTTTGGCATAACTGTGGATAGTCTCCCATTGTGAAATTTAAAGCAAAATTCATGGAGTTCAAAAAAAATTTGTGGGCTTATTCTGTTGGTGAAGAAACTTTCATACACCTGAAACTTATAGTTTGGATGATTATCCACTTTTCAGCTATTTTTTAATTATTATTTTCTTTTCTAACGACCATATGTGGTGTGTTTGGTCACTCATCACTGTCTGTCTGATTGAACAGATTATTACTTCTTGGCTAATACTTAATTTGTTTGGCTCTTTGAGAATATAATTTCGTTTGTGTGATTAGATGGAAGATGATATTTCTCCTGTACTTGTTCCGAGGAAGGAAGTTCCTATTGAAAAGCCAGCTGAGTACAGCACTCCACCAAAAGCAACTACTTCTGGAACAGGTCGTGTGACACCCTCCTCATCAAAATCTTCAAAGAGTAAAAGAAAAAGTAATGGCGAGGATTCAAAAACACCTAATGGCGCACCCCTGAAGAAAGTGAAAACGGAACACGTAAGTATATTGTTAATTGTATTATTAAATGCATCCATCACAGTTTAGGCTACATAATCTTTTACTTTTTCATCTCTATAAAAAATAAATCGGGATTCAGGAAGTAAAACCCGTGAAAGATGAAACTGCGGTGGTTACAAAGAGTAGCGTACCTCCTAAAGGCCTATCTCCACCAGTACCATCCAAATCTGGACCTGTTACTGAAGATGAAATCAGGGCTGTTCTGTTGCAGAAGGCTCCAGTGACCACACAAGATCTTGTAGCCAAATTTAAATCCAGGCTAAAACTGAAAGAGGTAATGTATGTTTTTGCAGTTTGTGTCTATTTCAGTGCACCCTCGACATGTCCCTTGATTTAGGAGTTGTCGTGTGCATCCTTGGAACTTCCTTATCTTTTTCTTTTCGGTTCCTTGGACCTATGAACTCCCATCAAACAAATTTTGCGGCTCATACTCCACAATGGCTGGTTGGTGATTAGGGTAGCTAATGACCAAATTGAGCTGAATATTTGTCATTTGTCTTGTTCAAACTCTATCTCAAATCTGGCATGACATTTGAAAGATGAAATCGGTATAGATTCGAGTTTGGCTCAATTAGGAGTTTGATAGCAATTTTTGTCGAGTAAATGTTCAAAATTTAGTTGGAGCTCAAAAGTTAGGTCAATTTTTCTTAAAAATATTTGTTGGATGGATGACATAATTCGACTTGAATATGGTTCCGGATATCTTAAGGAGTGAATAAATCCATTAAGTGGTTAAAATTTAATTTTGTAATGCAGGATAAGGATGCATTTGCAGCTATATTGAGAAGAATATCGAAGATACAGAAGACTAATGGGGCCAACTATGTGGTTATGAGGGACAGATGAGTAGTTTAACACTTGTGTCTCTCTGTATCTTTCCTTTCTCATTCAGAGAAACTAAATAATAATAAGTAATAATAAATAAATCACTGTAATGGTAGATTTGTTCATGCTAAGATATTACCTTAGTCCTTCGAAAGGGACCGCAACTTTTTTCTTCTGTGTGATGCAATGTGTGGGTTATGTGGAAAAACACATGTCTCTTTATAACCTTTGGATTAATGGTCGTGGTATTCGATGAATCCACGTCAACACCCAGGACCTCACAAGTAGCAAATATTTATTTATTTATTTATTATTATTACTACTTTGAAATCAGTAGATTCTATTTTCAAGTCAGCATTTTTGCCCTCTCAAACTAAAGGCATTTATTTAATGTACGTTTGTGGAAAGTCTGAAGCTAATCCTTCTAATAAATTTAGAATTAATTAAATGCCAGAAATTGTTGGCATAAATTTTGTACATATCTGTTAGTACATAATTATATTAAAATTAATTTTACAGAACCTTTTACAAATAATTGTTTTTTTGACAATATAGGTACTAAAGTGATGGTATCGATGTGCTATTTTTCGTCGATTCATAAAATGCGAAGTAATCATGAAAGGAAACATGTAAAATGCTTATATAGAAGAGGACCTGTACTTTCAAATGTGACCCCCCACCGTGTGTTTTTTTCAGGAACAAGATTCCTCCTGTGTCTCAGTGTGGGGTTCAAAGGTCTCCTTCTCTATTCCCGATTCAAACTATTTGCTGCATTGTGGGGTTCAAAAGTCTCCTTCCAGCCACATGTTCAGTGAACATCATCAATTCAATAAAATTTAAGTTATTTCACCGAAGGAAGCAAAAAGTTCTGCAAAGTCCAGGCAGAAGTCGCTTTACATTGACGTGTTTTTAGCTAATACAAAGAGATAAACCACTTGTTTGAAGCAAAAGACATTATTCGTGGCTGGTTAAAATAAAAGCCTACAGAACAAAGTAGAAAAGGAACAACCCATAATACATAAAAGAGAGCACATTCGAAAGGGTGGAGGTGGTGGAACCGCGGACGGGGGCAGAACTGGAACCGGCTCCGGTGGTGTTGGTACCAATGGTGGTACAGGTGCTGGATGAACGGGGGGCAAAGGCACCGGTTCTGTTGGTGATGCAGACTCGTCTGTAGAAGGCTGAACCGGGACGGGTATCTTCATCCCAGTTTGCAGTTTACGACGTTTCCACTTGTGAAGTATCTGGTACCTTCCTTCTCCAGTGTAACGTCATTTAGTCCATCAGTATACATTCTGATGGGGTTTGTGATATCGCAGGATACGAATTCCTCCAGGCTTTGAAGCTCTGCAATGGTATCTTCCTCTGCCGGGTACCTAAACCCTGTTATCATCACCTCAGTCTCAGCTTGAAACTAGATTTTCCCATAACTCATGGAAGTGAAAAAGTAAAGTGGTGAGCTCTGGTTTAAGCTTAACAATATTCCCAAGGAAACCAAATAGTGAACACACCCATCCATCTATAATGGAAACATGAACATTTAAGAAAACAAGGCCGAAAGAGGTGAGATGCTTACATATTTTGTCACCAACCCTGAAAACCCGATCCGCCAACCAGGAGCTGACGTTCAAATCGGAGCTCCAACCATCGTCCCCGCCGACGACATGGTGTCTCTGGGATAAAACCTCCTTCCCACAGAAAGCAACAACCAGAAGAAACATGGCAGCAAACACAACTCGAGCCATTTCCTGTAGCAAGATGCCTCCGACTCCTTTATCTAATCAAACTTGGAAAAAGTATGATCTAGTTTCATAGAATGAGCTTTCGCATGTTAAAAGTTATGTAATTTCATATTTTTTTATAATTTTTAATAAAACAACATAATGTAGCAAAAAAAAAAAAAAATCGGTTAATTCGACCATTAAACTGAGAAAATTGAGAAGAGGCTTTAATTAGGTATGAGATATTGTAGCTTTAGTTACTGATTAAATTGTAATCATAATAAATTTCAATTGTTTTTCCCTAGAGGCCCAAATAACGCAGTATCTGGCCCAATTGAATATAACAATTGTTCTGTTTCTATATGGGCTAATTGGTTTAAACGAAGGCCCAATTAACAACACACTCACATTTGCCAGTGAACCAACATTTATTAACAATATGATTTCTTGTATAAAAAAATTCAAGAACATTAACAAACAATAATTTTATATCACAACAAGAACTTAGAAACCGGAGACCGATCGAAATATATAGATTCAGTACGTACAAGTACATGTTGGTTAGATTCGACTCGCACGATTTTTTATCGGATTAATTTTATGTTGAAAACAAAAAAAAAATTGTTGTTAACAAATGTTCACATTAAAGCAAATTAATAGTATAGGTTGATTTTTACTATATGAAACATTACTAATTATTTATGTTTGGTGTTTATATTGTTTTCACAATAAAGGATAATTTTATTATCATTTGTAGGCAATAGTTATTATGCTGCATGGTCCCCAAACCGTTGGTGACCATCACTAGTGCACAAATCCACCCGTGAGAGCTCTGATTGGTGGGACTTGGAATTTGTAAATTTGTGGCGTGTGACAAATTCAAGAACTAGTCACGGGATATATTATATATTTATTATTTAATTGGGAACCAAAAATAAATTATATTTACATGTCCCTCCAAGCCCCTCATTGCATCACTTGACAACTATATACAATACTTATATTTGGAAAAAAGACAATGTTTAATCGGGGAAGTTTATATTTTGAATTAATTAATTTTATGACAGGAATGTTTGGTCATTAATTTGGATTGGGTTGGACCCATTTTTCTTATTAAACACCTGATTAGGATAAACATAATCAAAATGCAAGCAAGGGACAATAAATGTTATCTTTACTTACTAGTGGCGAGAGTGATGCAAAAATAATAGCAATAGAAACTTTTTCCGGAAATGGTATAAAACCTAACACATTTCTGTGCCGAACCAAACTCCACCAAGAATATTTTTCAAAATAAAAAAAAATTTAACATTTGAAGGTCCTTGAAATTTTTTTTTAAAAAAAATAAGAAGAGGAAGAAGATAAACAGATATTAAATTTGTGGGTTCTGTTTTGATTATTTTTAAAATGTCAAAATTCCCTTTTACCGAGCAAACAAAAATACAAAAGCATTCCCATTTTTTAATTTTTTTTTCCTTTCAAGTTCATCCTTCATAAGTTTGGTCTTCTCATGTCTTTTTTCTTAAAGATAATAAATATCGACACTTCATTCAATTTTGGAGTCTAAGGCACATTTTCTTCACCTATCTCCTAATGTTTGAAAACGATGAATATTTGTTCAAATTGCGTCACTTTTCCTAGCTTCCATCCTCCTCTTCTCTTTTTTTTTTTTTTTTTTTTTTTTTTTTTTAACAAAAAAGAAGTCTTAAATTTGTATGTGAAGTCTTGAATTTGCTTGTTAACTAGTCTTGAGTGAATTTAACTCCCAGCACAGCAGTCGGCAATATGGCCTCGATCGATTACATGATCTGATTTCATGAAGCATTCTGATAACGCAACCAATCGTAAGATCATCAAATATAAATATGTATAGTCACGCTTTTTCTTAATTATTATTTGTAAGAATAAAATCTTTTGAGGCAATAATTTCAACTAACCATCCACAAACGAGATAATTCGTTTGCATAAATTTTAATCTAATGATTAAAATAATAAATAATTTATGTTATGTCGAAGGATAAAGTAATTATTTAGTTGAAATCAGTTATTGTGAAATTAGAAAACGTGAATAGGCTGAAACTGTTTCTTGCACTTCTCTTACGTGACATTTACCCATCTCTTNTGAAAAACTGATTTTGCCATATTTTAGTTTTTATTATTAACTTTTACATTTCCTTTATCATATTATTACGTTTTAGGTAACAAATTATTCTTTTAATCACAATATTTGCAATTTAAATATTTTAATATCACATTTCTGCAAAATTATATATATAAATATGTATTTTGGAGGATGCCTATATAATCGCACGTCGTCTCAACAATATTGCCAACAGTTAACATGGAGTTTCCAAGAACTCTAACGAGATTTAAGGTGAATTCTTTTTTTCTCATTAAAATTCCTCTGATGAATTCAACTGCCCGCGGTATGAATTCGCATTTCAGCATTTCAGTTTTCGTGAACTCCTCATCAGGTAATTCGAGCAATCTTTGTTCTTGCTGCCACTATTCTGGTGAGATCAAACTTGGTGAACGGTCGAGATCTTCATCGGCGGTGGGATGACTTCGAGTATCGCGCTCAAAGTTGCAGGGCTCACAGTGCTTCGTTAACAGACTTCGGAGGTGTGGGAGATGGAACGACGTCGAATACGAAGGCTTTTGGGGCTGCCGTTGATTATCTCAGCCAGTTCGAATCGGACGGCGGCTCGATGCTGTTCGTTCCTCCGGGGAAATGGTTGACCGGAAGTTTCAATATCACCAGCCATTTCACCCTTTTTCTGCACAAAGACGCTGTTCTTCTTGCATCCCAGGTTTGATTTGACCCATTCCATTCTATTGAAGTCATGCATATTTATTTAAAGTTGATAATTCTTTACTTTAAAATTTCTTCTTCCTATCTTGTTTTCTCCGGCATATTCTCGGTCCATTTTTGCTTTATTTACACAAAATTAATTAAGAAAACAACTAAAAAATGTTCAATAATTTTCAAAATTCAAAGATATATGTTAAAATGATCGTGTCACCACGTACCAAAAAAATCCCATTGCTAATGAGTCATTTAAATGCATATTAATTTAGTAAATATTCACCGTAAGAAGCATGATCGCAGTATCATCCGAAAAGCTGGTCAATGAAATGATTTGATTTATTAAGTCAAATATTAGGATCTATATGGTTTAAAAAACTAACAATGTGTGACGTTAGAACAGGAAAAACTAATTAATTCCTATGTCAAAGTTCTAATGTTGTTAACCGATACATCAAACACGAAAAGAAATTCACTTATAATAAGATTCTGAGTCAAACTGCTCCTATAGTTTCTGTCATCCAACACTTCCCTCACAAGCTTCCACATGTATTGCGTGGCTCTCTAATCGGATGGCTAATCAAGTAGGACACGTACTAACTTTTTTTGGTTTGTCGCATATGGTTCTTTAGTGAGTCTTCTCCTCTTTTTTTTGTGTTCTGTTGTAAAACAAGACTTGGGTTGCTAAGTTAATATATTATGATTTCCTAAGAAAAAATCTGAGTCGAACTTAGCTTGGAACAGGCCACAAACGTGACAATATTTTAAATTTGCTTTATATTGTTTAATCTATATTTCAAAGCATGGGTAGCACAACCAAAGTAGGCAAAAGAGAATTCTACTGCACTGCACGATAAGGGATAGTGTTTTTAATATCTGATCAATATCCTGAATTTTTATCCTATGTGAATTAACGTAGGATGAAAGTGAATGGACTGTGATAGAACCCCTCCCATCCTATGGTCACGGACGCGACACCCCGGGCGGAAGATACATCAGTCTCATCTTTGGTATCAACCTAACTGATGTAGTAATTACAGGCAAGAGTCTAAATCCAAGACAGTCTTCTAAAATAAACTGAATATATAGTTAAGACAGCCAAATGTTTGAACTGTGACACGAGCTTTTCGATTCCATTCGCAGGCGATAATGGCACCATTGATGGGCAAGGTCAATCTTGGTGGGACAAATTCCACAAGGGAGAACTGCAATACACAAGGCCCTATCTGATTGAGATCATGTATTCGAATAATATCCTGATATCGAACCTGACGTTGGTTAACTCGCCTTCTTGGAACGTTCATCCTGTATATAGCATGTACGAAAAATAAACGCTTTTTTACTTCCTTGAATATGATGCTCTTGATAAACATGAATTGTTGAAGAAAAATTGCAGCAATATTATAGTCCAAGGCATCACAATTCTCGCGCCTGTCAATTCTCCAAACACCGATGGTATCAATCCAGGTTAGTGGTTAAAGCAAACTCAAAGTGCGTTCCTTGCAATGAAATACGCTAACAAACCGAGTTTTGATGTATATAGTTTGTGCTGAATACTTCAGATTCTTGCACTAATACTCGGATCGAGGACTGTTACATCGTGTCTGGGGATGACTGTGTTGCAGTAAAGAGCGGTTGGGATGAGTATGGGATAGCTTTTGGTATGCCAACAAAACAACTAGTCATTCGAAGACTCACCTGCATTTCTCCAACCAGTGCTGTGATTGCATTAGGCAGTGAAATGTCTGGTGGAATTCAGGATGTTCGGGCAGAAGACATTCTTGCCATAAATTCCGAGTCGGGAGTTAGGATCAAGACAGCAATCGGCAGAGGTGGATATGTTAAGGACATATACGTACGAGGAATGACGATGAAAACCATGAAATGGGTGTTCTGGATGACTGGGAACTATGGCTCCCACGCAGACAACAACTATGACCCGAACGCACTTCCTGTGATTCAGAACATCAATTACCGGGACATGGTGGCCGAAAATGTGACTATGGCTGGAAGGTTAGAGGGGATTCCAGGCGACCCATTCACAGGAATTTGTATATCTAATGTTACGATTCAGTTGGCGACAAATGCGAAAAAAGTTCAATGGAACTGCACGAATGTTGAAGGAGTTTCGAATGGTGTCGTTCCCCAGCCTTGTGATAAGCTACCAGATCAAGGGAAGGAGTATGTTTCATCCTGTGATTTTCCGATGGACGACTTGCCTATTGATAATCTTGAAGTTCGAGCATGTTGTTACAGACGTAAGAAAAAGTTAGACGGTCATGTAATTAGACATGTGTGATCGGAATAGTTACGATTTCAGACTATTGAGACAAATTGCATTTATCTGGGGTCTAAGATGAAGATTGTACATGTAAGTCACCCTCCGCTTGATTATTGGATTAGCCTTGAGCCCATCCAATCTCTTTGGATAAAGTGAAAGAAATCTTGAAGAAGTGTTTGTTTTACAAATATCCTGCTTCATCATAATGACAATCGATCTTTTAAATAAATATTTAAAATTTAACTGAACACCCCACTACAGATATTCGAGTTTATTATGAACAACCTGTAATGGCAGCCCACTCCAATACAGAGCAACTCCAGCGTCCGATGACTCACTTCCGCTCTCACTGGGTCAACCGCTGCCATTATCTACTCTTCAACCTCCATCGCTACGGAATTCCAAATTCAATAACTAACTCCATTATTATCATAAATTCCCAGTATTCCAGTGGCTAAGGTCCTTTTTCTCTTCTTCATTTTCTCATAGCTAGTGTTTTTTTTACCATATCATTTTCTTCTTTTCCACTTATGTTTTGTAACACGTTCTGTGTCGAGTTGGGAGTGAGTTTGTATATAAGGCTACATGATGGATTTCTCCAGTAGTAAAATGGATCAAACAGCAGTGAAGACTAAAAACTATTTCATTTGCAGGAAACCTGGTAGGAATTTTTCTTGGAGTGGAAGTCCTGAGATATAATTTCTTTAGTATAGCCAACTTTTTTTGACCGTAGATATTACTTGGTTCAGAAGACTTAAACCTGTGGACTGTGGAAGAAATATCTATAACCAATTCTTTTTAGAGGTTGTAAACAATATCAATATGTTTTCCGATAAATTCAAAGAGAAGTGGTCGCCATCACCAACAAGAGAAGCAGTATCGTGCTAGATCCTTCTTCTATGGATTCTTTATTATTGTCATTATTTATCAATAATTTGAAGATTTATATTACTATTTACAAGTGCTTCTCGAAAACACCCGAAGACACAATAAACATTTATTGCTTCAATATATATTATTATAGGACAAATTAACTATTTAAATCATCAATCAATTGTAAAAGCAGCCCGATCATATGAAGTCATCATACATACATACATACATACATACACAGACGCAAAGAATCTTCCCCCACCAAACCGCCAATTGTTTTTCTATGTTTAATGAAAAGAAAATAAAATTATTATAAAATAATATGGTACACTTGTTATGTGATCGTATTCATAAAGCTATGATTTTATGAAGAAATTGTCGCGTACGTGTATCCTGTTTCCTTATTTTTTTAACCATTTAAGTCCAACGATTATTTTGATCTGTCAATCTTCTTTAACTAAACTATATAAAAAAAGATTAAAAAGACCTAACAATCTTAAAAGAAGGAGAAAAACTTCTTTCGGTGAAACCAAAAATTACATAACACATGTACAATCATTAGCTTAAATTCTTCCCCAACAATCACAACCAAATAATAATAAAATCGCAAAAGTCTACTAGTCAAACTCTTTGATTCTCGACGGTAGACTCAATCCATTTGTAGCTCAGTCAGACTTGGACTTTTCAGTACGCTAAAATCTAAATGCGTGTTTGCAATTCCGATCTCTTTAAATACGTACTACTCCCACAAGAAATTTCTCAGTAATTTCTACAACAATCACATATAATTTCTCTCAAATTTCTTCACAACGAGTTCTCAAGCTATTTCTCAACCAGACTAAGATGGCTATGGTGATAATTTCCTACCCTTTTGTTTTTCACTTGATAATAATTTAATATCTGTTTTGTATGGATGATATCTGCATATTTTATTATTGGAAATTACTTGGATATTCATCCATGATCATCTTAATTTCATATAAAAGTCCTCGGTTCTCTTATGTTGGTGTTTTTTGAATTCTCAGTTTCAAAATTTGTGAGGGATATATTCTTGAAAGTAGATTAAAATCCTAGTTCTTTAATATCCTTTTCACTTCGATTGTCTCTCTGAATGAATCAGATATTTCATAATCTCAAACTTATGTAGTTAAATTTTGGGAATTTGGCAGGTTTTTTCACAGTACTTGATTAACTATTTTCGATTATTCTCCTGCAGAAAGTGGTGTTGACGTTAGAACTTCGTGATGGCAAAGATAAACAGAAGGCCATGAAGGCAGTTTCTAGTCTCCCTGGTATGTACATACATATATGTGTGTGTATCTATATTCGATCATCTCCCACTTTCATTTCCATCCCACTCATTTTAAATTCTACTGTATTTTCGAGGTCCAAAAGTATATTTTAAAAGTTTATACATTAATTCAAAGATCAGTAACACCTCCTTTCTCGAACCATCGTATCTTGGTTTGTTTTGATAAATCCACTTGTCATGCAATATCAAAGACTTCTTGGAATCCAAATCTTTCGGCCCGATCGAAGGCAATTCCATAAAGAATTATGATTATTTTGCAGGAGTTGAATCTCTCTCCATAAACATTAAGGACAAGAAACTAACGGTGGTTGGAGACATTGATCCAGTTCAAGTGGTGGCCAAATTAAGAAAATCTTGGCACACTGAAATAGTGACAGTGGGGCCAGCTAAAGAACCAGAGAAGAAGAAAGACGATAAAGACAGCGGGAAAAAAGGTGATCCTAAAAATGAAGAAGAAAAGAAAATGGCCGAGTTATGGAAACAATATATGAATTTTAATAATAATAATTATGGTTATCCTTATTATACACCACAACATATATACTATAGCGCAGAAGAAAACCCAAATTCCTGTGTTATTTGTTAGTTTTTATTTGTGAATTTGCTTAAAAACGAAAATAATTATATATAGAATGATGTGTAATAAAATTCTCAGTTTTCGAATGTAACATATTGTAGAGTGGTAATAAATTTTCGGATTTGGAGGAAATTGTAGAAATGATTTTTGTTTGACATGTGTAAAAAGGTTTTTGCGGTGTCGATTACTTTTGGTGTCATGACAATTTATCGGTCTTTTTTTAGGGAATTTATCAGACAGTCTTATCCAAGCTGAACGGTGTAATATCCAACTTGCAATTATAATATTTAAACATTGGATTATTGTTAAATACATATCACGAATAAATTTTATGAGATTCATGAAATATTAATTAATTATTATACTAAATATATTATTTTTTATTTTTTTATGTTAAATATATTATTTTTTAATTTAAGTACGAATCGGATTGACATATCTCAAAAAAAAATCTATGATATCATCTTTAAAAAAAAAAAAAAACTCTGTTATATAATCATGAGTAGCTAGAAAATAATGTTCCATTTAGATATCGATCTTTTTGTACATGCATTTTCTGCATTATTAATTAACATACGAGGATTTAAGGTTTTTATCACTTTGTATCCAATTAATTAATTTACTAATATGTAATTTCAATAAATTTAAGAATTGGGATCGAGAGTAAAACTAAATTGTGTATATCGAAAAAAATAAGAATATAATAATTTGGGTGACGCTAAAGGAAATTAATTTGGTTTCTTTCTTTCAAATACGACTAAAATAAATAAATAAATAAAATTACACGTCATTATCCTAATGACGTGTGACATGATGCTGCCGTGTTTATTTTAATGCGTAGAGTGATAACAAATATATTATAATAAGTACAAGTTGCACAATTTATTTATAAAATCAATTATTAAGATATTTTCAATTCAGCGGACGGTTTGGTCGTGAGTAAGTTGGTGAAAAATCTCTAATCAAAATATTTTTTTAGGTTTACTTCCTACCACAAAATTATGGTACTATGTCATACAAAATGTGACACACTTCATGTAGAAATGTGATACTAAAAAAATACTCAGGGACTGAAGACAAAAAAAATCGACGGCTGCAAACTGAAAGCTAATTTCCCGTTTGGTCGTCGCTCTATTTTCTTTACACGGCTCGCGTGCTTGCTTGTATAGCAAATTTGTTTTATAAATATTTTTGTTTAAAAAATAAAAAAAAGTTGGAAATAGGGGCAATCAAGAAAATAAGTTGAAAAGCAACATGACACAGCAAATTGGTCGGCTTAATAGTCTCTTATAAGACAAAAACTTGTATGATACAATCTCACTGATCATATTTTGTGATACGGATATCTTATTTGGGTCATCCATAAAAAATTATTATTTTTTATACTAAAAATATTATTTTTTTATTGTGAATATCGGTAGGATTAACTCATCTCAAAGATAAAAATTCGTGAAACCGTATAATAAGAGACATACTCTTAATATAATAGATTTATTTGGTTTTTTATTCCATCCATTGTTTTATATTTCAAAAGTCAAGTCCATCTTAGCTCCACAAGGATCATTGGTCGAATAAATGATTTTTTTTAAAAAAAAAGTTAAAATAATGTGATGTAATTATTTACTGCCAAAATAGCTTCTTCTTTTTTTCTCTTGACGAAATGCATAGCTTTTACGAAGCCGGAAACATCACATATTGTTACACGATAAACAGAATCAATCAGGCCAATTTTTAAAAATACTTAATATGATAAGTGTTAGTTGTCCCACGTCGGTTGAATAAAATACCTGGGAGTTGTATATATGAACTCGAACAATCCTCTTCCTTTGAGCTAGCTTTTGGGATTGAGTTAGGTCTAAGTTCCAATCTTAACATGATATCAGAGCTCAGATTCCACCGTTATGTGTTGGACTGCCCATAGTTGGGTCACCCGTTCTGCCCATAATTGGGTCATTTGTAAACTTGACGCTCCAGGTGTTCATTCCTGGACGTGAGAGGCTTGAGCTAGCTTTTGAGTTTGAGTTAGGTCCAAGTTCCAATCTTAACAATAAGAGTGAGCCTAATATTTCTCATTTTAATAATTTTGGTTCTGAATGCTTTGTTGGTGAAAATGGTAAAGATTGATTCTCTGCCAATTCCGTAAAAAAACCGATGAATATATATTTCTTGGCACTATAAAACCGGGTCCTCTAGCGAATTTAGCGTTAACAGGTTTTTAAAAATTATCCACGGATTATGTACATTGTGGACAAATTGCAACGGTTTAATTTTAATTTTTTTTTAATTACCAAGAGTTTATTTAAATGAACTCTTAAACTTATATAGACCCCAAACAAGAAGACATTAAATAACTTTAGATAATGAACATCGATCTTTTTCTTTGAGGTTGTCTTATACATTATTTATTTGTATCCAAATCAATTTACTTTTTCCATCGGATACAAATCAAAACGTTAAATAAGAGGAAAATAGCTGCAGGTGAAGATTTAGCTATAAATTTCTGATGAAAACATTTATAAGCTTATGATTACAACAATAGTAATGCCTATCCAATGAAAGAGAAGGGGTTGGAAAGTACAAATACAACACACACACATATATTTATGCCCACATGTATGTAAGCTGAATCCCATTTCAAGCCAATTATTCTGGATTGTGCAAAATGGGTTTTTAAAAAATTGATTTTTTCTAGGAAAAAAATGCCTAAACTACCTTGTTTTATTGATGTCTATGTTACTGAACTAATATTCCTTTTCTTTTGTTACTTTGAGTTGTATTATCAACTGAACTGATTAGATATTAGTTAGCCAATTAATGTGGCAGAAGATCTGTGCTGCTCAAGTCCTGGCTCGAACTAGAGGCGAAGACATAGGCGAGTGAGGAGACATCTTGTGAGAAGCCATCAAACGTTCATCCAATCTCCTAAAAGATAAACTGATTTCAAGCTCACGTCCCCGACACTGTTTCCTAGTATTATTTTCCTCAGTCCCCTTGCTTTGTATTACAAATTTAAGTATTCTATTCATTGCAACCATCATGGTTTCATCATCCATGTTTGCAAAACAAACTCGAAACCATCCGGGCTCGGAGCAGTGGAATGATGCACCGGGCGAAACGTTGATCTTGACTTCATTGATTATCACTCTCCAGAGGTCTATTTCTGCTTCAAAAGTCTGTTCTTTAAGCAGCCTTCTTAAGTCAATCCAGCAAAAAAGCCCGGAATTTCCTTTCAAACTTCTGATCCCAACTTTTGCTAGTTTTCCGCATAACGAACCATGCCTCGTGGCTAACCTCTTTGAGCTTTCTTTGAGGAATCTTTCCACAAAGGCGTCATCTGACAGCATAGAAGCTATCAGGTGCTGTGTCTGAGTAGAAACGAGCCCAAAACTCGACATTTTTCTTGCACAATCTGTGACTGCATCATTGTATGAGTATATGATACCGACCCTGAATCCAGGGAAACCGAGATCCTTAGACAAACTATAGACAATATGGATAAGATCCAGATTGCAGCTTGCTATGTTTTCTTGGACTATCTCGGCAACGCTGATAAAACCAGGCTGGCTAAAAACTGTTGCGGAGTAAATTTCGTCACAAATTAAGTGTATTTTCTTCTCCTTGGTGAAGTTTAACGAGTCTGTTAAGGTTTCCCTGTCTAGCACTGTGCCTAAAGGGTTTGATGGATTGTTTAGAAGTAAACCCTTTATCTTGATGCTCGATTCTTGAGCTTTTTGGTACGCGGTTTCTAAGGCGATTCGGGTGATCTTGAAATTGTTGGAGCTGTCGCAGACGACGGGAAATAGTTGTATTCGTGTTCGCCATGTTAGATCTCGATCGTTTCTGCATGATGGTGATGAATTTGTGAAGAGTAGAATAACATGATATGGAAATCTATTATATTTAGGTCTAAATGTAAAGAATCTTGAAGTTCAGTTCATTTTTCAAGATTTTGAATATTTGCAGGAAATCAGTTAACATCTGTTGGACGGCAAAAAAAAAAAAAACTCAATTTAGGAGAGGGGACCAAGTGTATCAACTTTAAAAATAAGAGTAATCACTAAAAATATATTAAATCGGGAGTCCTTTTCACTCAAAATTCAATGAAATTCAATCAAAATTTTGAGTGCATGCTCACTAATTTACATACTTATCCCATTGAAATTGGTGTCCTTGTCATTTATTGGAAAGTAAACTTGAGGGTCTAGATTATAAAAACATTGAGTAGCTATCATGCTTCCTCCACTAATTTGGTCCATAAATGTGCAAGTAGGAACATTCTTGATTTTTATTACAATTGTTTACTAAAATTTATCCATCACTTTTTTTTAGCAACATAAATTTATCCACTAAATTCATACATACCCTGGATAGTAAGGTGTTGGCACCAAGAATGCATCACCAGGATCCGCCAAGCAGAAAGCCAATGTTTCTTGAGCTCCTGTTGCACCTCCACTCATCACAATACGATCTGCATCGAATCGGACTCGATTTCCTCTCACTTTCTCCATGAATCTTGCCACAGCCTGCAAATCCATCCATTCAAATTTTATATTATCCGTAGATTTAATGATAATATTGCAAAAAATCAAATAAGAATGGGCTTGCTTGTATTACGTACATATCTGAATTCTGGTAAGCCGTGATAATCTTGAAATATTGCAATATCCTTAAATTCATCTACACCTTCTGCAGTGCAAATTGAGGCCCTTGGGTTGTTCATAGCCCATTCTTGGATCAAATCAAATGAAAGCTACAAGAAAAAGAAAAGAAAAATTATGATACAAACATACTAAAATATAATATTCTTGAATATAATGCAGAAAGAAAGAAGAAAGAAAGATATTATTTCCTTTTTTTGAAAATAAATAAATAAATTACCTGGTTTTCTGCTAATCCCATTTGAATAACCCCATTTTGGTTCTCGGTCGGATGATAAGGATTCATGTCATAAGCCTTCCAGCCGTCGAAAAACGCCGAGTTTTCACCGTGCCCGTCATTGGTCGCAATATTGGATAAGCATTGTTGTTGATTTTTCAACATATTCTCCATTATTTTCAGTTCCAAAAACTTCAATTACAAATTTGGGGAAAGTTATACAAATGAAATAACGAATAAAATAACTAAAGAATGAATGAATTTGTTAGTTGTTACTGAGTTGTTTGAGAAATATGTTTTCTAGGATTTGGAATATTGGGCTCATATTTATAGTATATATCGTGCCATAATTTGTTCTGAAGCTTCCTATGAAGAACACATCACAAATTTAAATCTTAAATGAATAATTAGAGACCTAAACTGGAAACATTTTGGCGGCTTTGAATTTACTTTATAGTCATACACCATGTTTTGATTATTGTTTAATACATAATATGACTGCTAAGAAGTCAAAGAAAAATTTTAAATTTTGAAAACTAATGATATGTACATTGAATTGCATTAATTTTTTTTAATATGCTGAGTAACCAAAGAATTTAACAGTTTTACAGCATATAATGCAACAAAGTTGTTATTATTTTTTGACAAAATGAGTAAATAATTTAATGGATTTATTAGAATAAACTATTTTGGAATTAAATATTATTTAATTTAATATTTAATTTCTCATTAAAATAATAAAAAGTGCAGTAGTTTTATTTAAATAAGAGATTAACTGAAAATATAAATTTGTAAATTGATAAAAAGAAATAATATATTAATGTTCCAAAATTTTGTGTAGTTCCAAAATGACACATAGCCAAGTTGAGTTGAAAAGTCACCTTCAAAACATAATTAAAAAATTAAATTCGTAATAAATAGTTTTGTTCCGGACATATAAAAATAAAGAATATGGCCAGTCAAACATTTGGTCCGACTTCGACTTCGACTTCGACTTCGACTAGACTAGATTATTGACCTGACCATTCGGCCAACAAATTACATTTAATTCATTTTCTTTGTTCAACTTTGAGCTCCTCGGACCCTTCGTTTTTAACGTTTACCAAAAAATCAAAACCACTTAAACAAACTTAAGTTATTTTTAAGTCAAAACTTTTATATATATCCAAACTCGCTTGATAATAAAATATGAAAGCCTTGTGAATGTATCGGTGGAACTGGCTCATAAAAGCTGAAGCCATGGACGGACATGCCATGAATCAACATATGTGTGTATTTACTGTAAATGTATATACAATAACACAATTTAAGGAAAAATTTTGATATTTTTTAAGCAACTGTGTTATTTCGGGGAGAAGAGCAAGGACGTGTGAGAAAGCTCATACAATGTACAAAATTCATACGCTTCAGGGAGAGCATATTACCGATCAAATAAATTTTTTTAAAAAAAGAAGAAGAAGATTTGTATATTATTTCCTCATAAGGGGAACCACCGTGTGGGCAGCGATGCTTCTATTCTCCCCAAGACTATCAACTTTCTCGTGAGTTTCTGCTTTGAGGTTGATAACAGAAGGATCCGAACCGAGTAGACGGCACAAATTGGCTCGAACAGCCTCCTTGTGAGGACTAACTTTTGGCCTTTGCAGAATCAAAGAGGCATCCAAGTTACCAATTTCATAACCCGCCTCGTGCATTAGTCGAATCTAGCAAGAACCAAATTCACAGGGAAAATTAGATTTCAAAACCATCTTTCCTTAAATCCAAACACCAGTACACCTACTATGCAATGGAGTCAGGTTTTGCCAGTAAAAAGCTTATCGAAAATGTAGTAGTGAATCACTAGGTAAAGTCATTTTCGTGATCCATGATGAGCAAAAACACTGAGAGACAATCGATTTTATGAAATGATCATGATAATTAATCTGAATGACATTAACTACGAGTATGTGTATATGAGATGTGTTTATACAGGCGTCCACTTCAACCACCATTTTTGTGATGTAGCATACTCTAGAACCAAATAAGTTGTCAATGATTAATCTTTGTTTGTACTGTAAATACTATACGAAAATCTGAAACATCGAATATGCACAACCATCACATTTTGGGAAAATAAGAAAAACCAAACACATTTTTGTTTTCAGAAAACAAAGATATTCACTAAATGACTAAAAACATAACCAAACGTTGCCACTTATTTCAATAATAACAAAGGAGAGACAGAGTACTCACAGCCTCCTCAACAAAACAGAAGATGCTATCCCATTCCAGTTAGGATCGGGTGTCGGGAAAGATGTTTCCGATATCTGAAAGACCCAATGCCAACAACACAATGTAGCAAGACATCCTACATGTACAAGAAGCATATCTACATCAATGATAACTTCTGCAACAGTAGTTACAGGAATTCAGTAAATGTGATTAGAATTGAGACTACAATGTGATAAAAATGTGCTTATCCCTATCACTTCTTAAGTTTTACACATCATCCCCTTTAAAAGTTAATTTAATCTTTTAGGCACCGTTTGTCCTGTGCGATGGGACGATCCTTAGGTACGAAGAAAGATATATAATATAGATATGATAAATCAATACGATAAAATGTTTATCAGAAACAAGGATGTATAATCGCTTAAGCCCTCCTTTGCACCAAACAGCGAATAAGTTAGAATATCAAACAACACCACTGGAACACAAACAAAACTCTGTGCTGGCTAGCAGTATTCATTAGAGTAGAAAGGAAGAATAAAAACTATGCAGATTTCAAATATATTCATTCAAATCAATTAATGAATATACCATCGGAGTGAGCTTCGCATCCTCGATCTGTCGATCATGAGGAATATTGAGACCGCCGATGATGAGAGGATACCCAGGCTCCAGTCGATGGACATCGAAGCCAATGCCAACGCGAAAAGGCAAAACCTTCACCGGAGTGGCTGCTGTGGTCCGCAGCACGGCTTGGACGGAGCTTGTAGATGCAGCCACCGCAACTGGCGGCAATAGGGAGGATTTCCGCGTGGCTTATGACAAGTAAGCGTTTTCCGTGTAACACACGCTCCGGGAAATAGTTGTCCGGGGAAGGTTTTGCTGTGAAACTGAGTGGCGGGTGCAATAGAGTGAAGTGGCCATTGCCGTTTTTCTCGATTCTTACCATCGGCGCCTGTGTTTGTGTGGTTCGTATTTTCAATAAAAACTTGCGCAACTAGGGCGATGGCCTTGAAACTTTTAATCTTGAAATCTTTCGTCAGGTTTGCGTTTTGGTTGTTTGCTCGTAACAAATTCCTGACTCGTGATAGGCTTAGATTTGTCACTTTAAATCGTGTGCACTATGTAATGCGGATGTAGAGTCTTTTGCACACCTACATTTTCGGTGCAATGTTTCGAGCAGAATTTGAGCAGGTGTCCGTGAATGGCTTGGAATGAAAAAGATTATGGGTACTTCGACCGCAGTCCTAAGAGCTTTTAGAGATACATATCGAGGAAATTCAAACATTGAATAAGATGTGTGTGGTACTGGCAGCAACGGTCTATTATGTGTGGAATACTAGGAATAGAGCTATATTTGAGAGTGAGAAACCGGAGGTGGAAGGCATAATCAAGAGGATTAAGATCGTATGTTTTCGATGTATTCCTAGTGCTATTGCACTTGTAGATTGCTTTTAGCTGGATGTTTTGGATATGTATTTCATTTAAGAGTGGGTCTCATGTGAGACCGTCTCAGACGGGTCAACCCTACCCATATTCACAATAAAAAGTAATACTCTTAGCATAAAAAGTAATACTTTTTCATGGATGACCCAAATAAGTGATCCGTCTCACAAATACGACCCGTGAGACCGTCTCACACAAGTTTTTGCCTTCATTTAATGATTTTCTTTCCGTGAGTATGTCTAGAGAAGTTGTATCTGCACTATTTTTTTACACTTATTAATGAAAGTAATTTCATTAATATATATATATATATATATATTTCTTTATTTATTTATTTTTTGTAGTTATTTTTTTATATATATAAAATTAAGAACATCTATATTCAAAATATTTTTGATTATTTTGTTATACTTTGTAAGTGAAATAAAAAAACAATGATGCAACTATTAATCATATTAAATATATTTGTAGCTTATTTAGATAATGTGTAATTTTTTATTTTGAAAATTGGATTGCATATGGTAGTTATGGAGTAAATGATATATTTATTAAAATAAGTTCTATATGAAAAATATTATTTCTGACATGAATATAATGTGAAATTCAATTGACGTCACACAGTCGGACAACCAAATATCTCAAGTTTTATATACAATATGGATATTGAGAAAAATTATATGTATGTATTATTATTATTATTATCATTATCATCGATAATTCACATCATGTTTAAATAAATCACTATAAAATTTTTAATATATTCGATAATTACTACATGCTAATTATCGTTGGGAGTATGAGATATATATGACACCAATACTTGATCATATAAATAATTGGTGTAAAAAAACAAAACAATAATATAATTGTTCTTTTGTTTTCGAAAAGTATTTGACATAAAAGAACAAGCACAAGTCGAATTTATTTTACTTTGCTTGAAACTATATATATAAATTGACTTGCCATGCATATTAACTAATATTGCATAAAGTCAAAACCAACGTGATTTAGATTACTTAAGTCTCCTTTCCATAGCAAAAAACTAGGAATTTCATAAATCCAAATGCTTACCAAACATTTATTATATCAATGATTAACTTAAATGACTAATCAACCTTTTTTCCTCTATATAATCATGCATTTGCTCCTCAAACTAAAATATACTAATTACACTATCACAAGTTGAAGGGGGCAAAAAACAAAAAAAGAAGAGGAAAATGGCTTCCACCTCAACATCTCATTTCATGTTACTTCTCATCATTTGTGTTTCTACCTTATCAATAATTGGAATTGCACAGGCAAGTAAAACTTTATTCAACCCACAAAAACAAATCAAATAAAGAATAATGCTATTTGATTTTTATATTTATGATATCTGACAATGCATGTTAGGCTGATGGAGTAGAATCAACATCCACTCTTCCATTTTCCCTTATTTCTCCGGCAACAAATCAACAAGTGACATGTCCAGTGCCTCAAAATCGTGAGTTCTTACAAAATTTCGTTTTTTAATGTTTTTCATATAAAAAAAATATTCAACTTATTTGAATGTAAAAAATTTTCATCAGGATGTGGAAGTGAATGCGAGCGTCGATGTTCGGCAACATCACATAAGAAGCCATGCTTGTTTTTCTGTAACAAATGTTGCAACACGTGCCTATGTGTGCCGCCAGGAACTTACGGAAACAAAGAATGCTGCCCTTGTTACAACAATTGGAAAACAAAAGAGGGTAAACCAAAATGCCCTTGAAGCTGCTTTCCAAGAGTGGTTTTTTATTTGTTCTCAGAATATTGATTGAAAACCGTAATAAATCAAATGTACCAGGCCTGGTGTACATTTTTCAACAATAAATAAATTCACTCTCTCATTCTCAATTTGTCCTTACTTTGTTATTGATATCTTTGGAAAAAATTCAACTATTTTTATATTAATATCGATAAAATCACGGAATTATTTTATAATTTATTTATTGGATCATGAACAACTGACTGGCATGTTATTAATGAGATGTCATACTATAATTTGAAATTATTATATTTAAATAGGGTCATGCGATAATTGTAAAAACATCTTGAAATGATAGAATAAAAAAACAAAAATCTTCCAAGCATGTCATGATTTTACATTTGATAAAGAAGTAAGTGATCACAAATACAACGAAGATGAATGTGAAAATCCCTTTGTAATTGTGGGAACATATAATAATGTTAAGGAATCAAACACGTAACGAGGGTTGACATATTTTTAAATCGATCACATTGCACCATTTTATAGTTGAATTGGAATCTTTTATCAACTATTACAATTAAAAGAGCAAATTTATCAATTAAAATAATTTTTTACAAGAATTATTTAATAATATGAGTTTTCATTGTCTTAAATAATATATATAATTGTGTCGGATATTTTTTGTATTCTTAAGTAAATAATAGAACAATTTAAAAAATGATTACAAAAACATCGATTATCATTAAAAAAAATTATAATAATTTATCTGTAATAAATTATTAAAATTTGAAAAGGATAAAAATTTAATATGTTTAACATGTCAGAAAATAAAGAAGATTGTGAAGATTGTGGGAGTTGGGACGAACAGTTAATAAAAATTCAGTATTTGATTGATAGATGCTTAATTAAAAAAGTTAATATATTAATTTCAAATTAAAGAAGAGATTTAACTACGATGTTTCAAATGCACTTTTTTTAAACATGATCCGATAAAAGAAATCCCTTATTAATTTTTGGTTGCTAAGTGATAAAAGGTCAAATTAAGAAAGAAGTTTTTTGTACAATTAAAATGTCAATTGTTGTCCAATCAAAAAATTCCAATAATTAAGTATGTTCAAATTTCTTGAAAAGATAATTATTATAAAATATGAAATGCATACGTGCATTCGACAAAAAAAATTATATTAGTAATAAGCGTTTTAGTATTAAAAATAAAAGTAGTATAAATTTAAATTATTTTTCAAATGGACTTTACCTATATTTTAGCAATTGAATTCGACGATGAGCACGTATATTTTAATCTGCTAGATTTACTTATTTGTGAATAGAACGAATAATTTAATTTAAAGAATCAGTTATTTTAGCCTTTAAAATTAATATTATATTCAAAATTTTAATTTGTTGATAATTGTTCACAAATATATTATACTTTCACGTTTAGAAAATAAATTTTATAATAATATTGATTTTTTTAGTTCTACTTTTAAATTATTTTACTGATGGTTTAAGAATAAAAATATTTATACATACATATATCTTATATAATTATATTTATTAGATTTAAAAATTTGGTCACTCACCGTCTCGATTTATAATTATATCTTGAATTGGAATCTTTTATCAAATATTACAATTAAAAGTTCGTATTTAAAAGTCATAAGTAAATTAGTATATTTATTTCTATGATCGACACTGTAATGTTAAAATACTATTGATATTTAAGATAGGGTATTTGAAAATAAAAGTTATGATTTCAAACAATTTTCTACAAGATGTCGTCTAGGACCGTGTAGACATCACCTAGGTGGTGAATGGTCACTCACTGTCTCGATTTTTACAACGACGTACTGGTAGACGTTGCTCCATAAATCTGCGGTCTATGCTATATTTTTTTAAAAAATCGGATGTTTTATTTTAAAAATAAAATTAAAAGCTCATCACTTTTAATCTAATTTATGTTATCAGAACATTTCAAATACATTAGTCTCATACTATCATGTTTGTTAATTTTTTTTTTTAAAAAAATGTATTTCAAACTCCTGTCATATAATTTGAATTTGAATCGGATATATAAGAAGTATTGGAAATTTAAATGCAATTAACTTTGGCAAAAACTTGTGTGAGACGGTCTCACGGATTGTATTTGTGAGACGGATCTCTTATTTGGGTCATACATGAAAAAGTATTACTTTTTATGCTAAGAATATTACTTTATATTGTGAATATGGGTAGGTCTGACCCGTCTCACAGATTAAGATTCGTGAGACGGTTTCACATGAGACTCACTTATTAACTTTAGCTCAGTGGATATAGTCTTTATTCCATAAACATCAAGTTGGAGGTTTAATTTCTACTCATGTCTTTTTTCTATTTATTTTTTAATTCATATATTAAAATGACAGTGTAGTCTCTAATCTTTTTTACAATTATATTTTGATCCTCGTTTAAATATAAACTAAATAAATTACAAAAACTATTATACAAATATATAACATGGTATATCTCGTGCACAAATACATATTAAT
Source organism: Primulina huaijiensis (assembly GCF_012295235.1). Lineage (NCBI taxonomy): Eukaryota > Viridiplantae > Streptophyta > Magnoliopsida > Lamiales > Gesneriaceae > Primulina > Primulina huaijiensis. Next base: position 194,396 of record NW_027358705.1, on the reverse strand, counting down.
TCTAAACCTTAACTGCCGCAATGATAAATTTTATGTCAATTAAAGAGATTTAAGATTATTTTTTTCTCTTCAAAAAAACAAAAAGAAAAGAATAAGTCCATTATTATTTGTTTTTGAAGAAAAATAAGTCCATTATCAGCCGTTGATAACTGGAAAAAAGCCAAATCGTGACCGTAGGTGTAATTCCTCCATCAAAATGGCAAATTTCTAGGGTCCAGTTAAATCTTCTGCTTCCCGATATTACTTCCCCCTCTCTTTCCCTCACCCTCTCTCGATCCTTCAGTTGTTGCAGCAAAGAGATTTTAAGGAGGGAGGGAGAGAGTGGGGATTCGATTGTCTTTGGATTGTAAAATCATGGCGACTCCTGAAGTTCCTCTCCGCTACGCCGGGGTTGATCGAAGGTCCGCTGCCTTCCGCCTGATGAAACAAATGGTATGACCTATTTAGCCGGCATTACTCTTCATTTTTATCGTGTGTGTTCATTATGCTACGGATCGATTTTGTTTGAAATCATCTGCCTTCATGCCTCGGCTCGGGGCTGAAATTTTTTACGTCCCTCAAATCGGGATTTTTAGTTCTACCTAATGTGGATATATGCTTTTTAGTTGAATTAGATATGCTTTTCAAACAGAGAGCTGATCATTGTACAAATTGGTGACGCACGTATTAACAATCTTATGCATTTTACTCCAATCTTATGCATTTTAGAGTCAATTTTGAATTAACTGAGTTTTCTTTTGCTCAGTCTTTATTTCCTGCAGGTGCCCAAAGTGTCCTTGAAACTGAGAAGAGGCGCTTTCTTCCTTAAAACACAAGGTATTACTTGGTTATATTGCTTAGAATTGTAGTTCTCCGTGATTACAATTCTGAAACGTGGTGCTATTGGTTTAAATCTCTACTGCAGCTCAATAACAGTGATAGATTCTCTATAAAGGGAAAGAGTGTCTTTCTTTTGAAAAGAAACTGAAAATTTTGTTCCGGGATTCGGTTTCACCTGCAATTATGTGTACGTCACCTCTATCGTTGATGGTAGAATGAGAGAAATAATTGTTAGTTTCTTATGCAGCAATTGGTGCTGCTCGCAGAGGTATGTAATATCTGTAATTTGATAGGGAATTCACATAGAAGAGTCGAATAGATTTTCAAAATATAGGGTTCGTAAAATTTTGGCCGTGGATTCAAGTTATAGATTTTCTATTGTGATAATATGTTAGCACTTCATCGAGCCGTAGTCTTTTATTTAACTATTTTTCTTTTTGAAAAATTTTATGGCATTGTACCGTATTTTTTCTGCCATTATTCATTTTTAAACATCTAGACAGCTAGACTTTTTCATTCGTCAGTGTATTTACAATGGTTTTTTCCCCCCGTGTTTCGAAAAGTACTATCCAAGAACATATCATCAGTAATTGAATATGAAAATTTGACATTGATGCGATTCTTCACCCAGAAGGGATTTATAAAACAAGAATGTTTCAACTCCATAAAGCTTCGAATCTGCTCAGTTTATCGGGAACATCGTTAATTGAAATCAATAATCCTTATCCTAATTACAAAGAAAACGACGTATCAATGTAGTAAAATCAATCATCCTTTTCCCAGTTACAAAGGAAAATACGTAAATTAGTGAAGGCCAACACTTTGTGTAAATTTGTTGTTGGATGGTAGATTGAGCTGCCAAATTGGACGAGTAAACAAAGACTTGACAAGATCGAAGGAACTAGATTGTGCTGCCAAAATCGCTTATTCTACTCTATTTAAGTGGAAAAAGAATTAAATACGATGAAAACAAATATATGTATAAATTTCTAATAAAACAAAAATTAATATGATAATCTCTCCGTCTCATATATGTAAACTTGTATTTGTTTTCACACAGATGAAGAAAGTTCTTAGGGAGATAAATTTTACAAATTTTTTTTTCTTCCATATTTGACCCTTATTCAATGAAGTTTTAATAAGAGGAAAAAAATTGTTGGAGAGCAAATTAAATAGGAGTAGATTGATAAAAGAGAAGAGAATAATATTAAATATGAAAACCAAACTACATAATTCAGACGGATGAACAAAGAAATTTAACCTAAATTCAACCATGTTTAGTACTACAAGTTCAAAATTGCAGCTTTAGTCCTCAAAATTTATGCTAATTATCGTTTTAAGTATATATGCAAGTAGCTAAAGAATGCTCTCAATTAATCAACGTCACCTTCCTTTAATTAAGATGCTTAAAAATGTCCCTTTATTTTCGAAAAGGGTTATGTTACATGTATAAATTGAGTTACATATTAAGTTACAAAGTGTATTTAAAGTTACAAAATTGTCTCAAATGCACTTTAGAGAACATTTTTTCCCAAATAAAATGTAGAATATTTTTAAAGTTTCAAATATATTTCGTAACTCAATTTATATATATAGCTTTTTCCTTTCGAAACAACCTCGAACAATATACCTTTGGTCTCCATTTCAAGAAAACTCTAGGGTAGATGCCCAACAAAATAAAAATACTACTTCTTACCCATATTACTTTGACCAAATTATAATTTCACATTACTTGCAAAACCTCCAAGTTTTGGCACAATAACATTCATTATTCATTATATTCAGGAGGTTGAACAGATCAAATTATTTAGGTGATAGTGGTTGGCTTTCTCTAGGATTACAAGCTAAGCCAAATTCTAGTCTTGCTTTCTCTACTGTAATATAGCATTTTATTTATAGATTCTTTTGGAAAATGTATTTTTGGAGTTAAATAAAAGGTAGGCCTTGTGCCTTCATTCTTTGTTTGTCCCACCAAACCTTATATATCTTGTATAGAACTCCAAAAACTAAAATCCCTTCGCTCATGCAATCAATCCTTCAGGATTATTAGTACACCCTCATCTTGATTTCATGGAAGGTGAAAATAACTCATACTTTACACCATCTTTATTTCCAATTCAAGAATCAATGAATATCAATCCACCTTCCATATTAGACCAATCCATGCAAAATCACCCTCAATTTCTTTCCTCTCAAAATCACAATATTGATAATTTTGGTAACATTTTTATGCCGGAGCAAAACCCAGTTTCTTCGGTTTCTGGGGTCAGGGAAGGGGAGGTTATTGCAAGAAGAAACACAGGGAAATGTGGCAGGAAAAGGAGGTACAGAAATATTCCAGCAAGGGTTGAATTTCATACGAGGAGTTCAGAGGACATTCTTGACGATGGATACAAGTGGAGAAAATATGGACAGAAATCTGTCAAGAATAGCATCCATCCAAGGTAAGTTTCATATTTCCGATCCATCTTTAATTAATACAAAAGTTTCGTTCTTTATAAAAACACATTTAACATATAGAATGTAAGTGAAAATTTTGAGAAAGTTATCAAAATGAGCCATATAAACACACACAAACACACACACAAATGTGAAGAGAATGCAAGCAAAAGGCTATTTGGACGCCTAATCAGCAAAATATACCTATTGGTACAACTATTACTTTAAAAATCTGAAACTAAATATTAGTAATACAATTAATTTTATATAAATAAATTAGATAACAATGGATTAAATTTAAGTCAGGTATTGATAATAATGTGTTGAGAAATGAGAGATAAAGAGATAGTTTGATAATAGATTACGAGTGATTTATAAGATAAATGAACAAATTTAAGCAATTTACCATCTTAAATTTTCTTACAATTTATAAAAAATAAATGCAAAGCAATACAACTAAAATATCGATCCATCATTTTTTTTCCATATCAAATTGATCTGGTCATGATTTAGTTTTTTTTCCCCTTAAGTTGTGGTCGGTTTATTTGATGAAATAAATATTTATTGAATATATTTAGTTTTAAAACCATAAAAATCTATTTTTTTTAAAGAGAATATATTATTTAATATAATTATTTTTCTAAAAAAATGTGCGTTCAATAGTAATAACAATTTTACCACTACTGTACTTAAAGTACACGCACAACTTAAAATATTTTTTCCTTAAAATATTTTTTCCTAGAATAAATTATTTATAAAAATATAATAATTTATTTTCAAGAAGTTCAATCCCAGTAAATTAATTATGGACACAAATTGAACAAATTTTACTGGAAGAAAACAAAAATATTTACATTAAACGAGTTTTCTGAAGAGGATTTATTTATTTTAGGATTTGAATAAAAATATCATTGTTTTTAATAATAAACTTATATGAATATCGATAGATATTATAAACTTTCGACTACAATGGTGAAGACATATTTTGGCCTTAATAATAAAAAAAGAACGAAAAATCACAAAAAAATTTAATAGAAGACAGTATCCAAACAAACCCAAGGAACATCGGTTAACCGAAAAAACTCATTTCTTTTTTTTAAAAAAAAAAAATCATTTAATAAATTTTTATGGCAAAAAAAGTATATGTTTACTTAAATATTTGTTTTAAATTAACCTTGGGATATTTTTTTATCCTTAATATATAAAATTATTTTTTAAATATAATTAAGAAAATAATTAATTTCCACACAATTTTGATTTAATTGAATCAAATTTTCATATGTTTAAAATAAATTTAAGATTAATTTGAATCTTTCTTGTTTTGCGGATGTGGCAAAGGAGTTATTACCGGTGCACACATCATACATGCAATGTGAAGAAGCAAATACAGAGGCTTTCAAAAGACACCAGCATCGTCGTCACGACCTACGAAGGAATTCACAATCATCCTTGCGAAAAACTAATGGAAACATTGACCCCAATTCTCAGGCAGCTCCAATTTCTGTCAAAATTCTGAAAACTTGTCCGGGTTTGGGGATTTTGACCTTGCTGCCTGTTGTTTCCGCTGGTACTGCTCCACTGGATGATATACATGAATGATGCCAAAGCTGTATTGTATAGAACTGTAAAACAACAAAGCTACAAGAATATGTAAAATATATAATTGATAACATGACTGACTAGTGACATCTAGGATGTCGACTTTATGGAAAAACTCTACACTCAATCGGGCAAACCATTACAAAGCGTTTCTTACGCATATCTCCATTCTCCACTACCAATTTGAGATAGATATGGACATGAAGTGTTACCCTAGAATTGTGCACAACTGTATCACCTTGATTGCTATGGCACCCTTCATGCTACACAATGTGTGGACCATGCTTAATTAGTGCATTGCTGTGGAACACACATACGGAGTTTTCTTGTTTTACGTACATGGATGAACGACACTTGTATGTTAATTATTAAACCATCATTTACCATGAAATACGAGAAGGCAGGTCATTTTGATAAAATAAAAGTGAACAAGGGATCTAGCTTGCAACCATAAAATCATATAAATTATCCCAAACATGTATAGGGAGATTAAGCAGTAATATTTATGAACAAATTTATTCAGCGGTAGAACGCTCACACCACACAATCTAACATCAAGGAAAACGAAAAGAGTTTTGGTACCGGACACTAATATGCATATGTCATTCATCATAATGGAAAAGCCAGCATAACAATCTTTTTGCTGATGCAAAAGCCAGATTGTAACACGAGGTCTCCAGAACACGTGTTCCTTGTAATGAGAGCAATTAGACTCAATACGAATCATATAATTTTCTAAAGGTTCAAAGAAAAAAGACATCCTCATATTAGGATGCAATACAGCTGGGATGGCATGTAAAAGTTCCAACTTAAATTTGTTGCTCCGGTAAGATATTCTGTACATAACAGCCGCACCAATGTTATTCCATGCTACAAATTCTTCCACCAAACCACTACCAGTGGACTCAGTATCATCTCCCAGAAACATGCCACCTACTACACATAGCCGTACCTCTTATGAGGCAATCAAACGGTTGCCTCAGGGCCTGGACCAATAAGGGACCCAAATATACCCAATGAAAAGGCATAATTTGTTGTTGATTGAAAATTTTGATAGTTATTCATCTTTAATCACTTGTAGATACAACAAAAGAAAATTTAAAATGCCTCATAAATATCGGTCTGAAGCTCAAAAAAGAAAAATGAAACAAAGAGAAATGTCATTAATTCAAAGTCAAGTTGGAGATATTAATAAATATTTTAGTAGAACTAGCACAACCAAAAGAGAAGAATTAGTGAATAATTTGTTGATTGAAGAACAAAAAAATCACAATGAATATGAAGAAGTGACTGAGGCTGAAAATTTGAATGAATTGACTGAAGAATTCAATTTGGGTTATTTATATGACAATGATGAAGTCAATTTGGGTGAATCGAACGAAAACTTAGAAGATGACTCTCAACATGAAAATTCTAGAACAAAGAGTGATGCTGAGACCTTGACACTATATGATTTTGAGAGTTTTGAGTTCTTACTTGGAATGATAATCTGATATAACTTGTTACATGCAATAAATGTTGTGAGTAAATTTATTCAATCTGAAAAAATAGATATTGATGTTGCGATCGATCTTTTACAAGGACTTATTCAATTTCTTGACGAGTTTAGAGAATAGGGGTTTGTTAGTACCATTGATGAAGCTATACAAATGGCAAGTAAAACGGGGATCGAACCATCATTCGAAAAAAAACAATTTGATGAAACTGACAGTGATAATGTGACACAATCAGGTGAAAAGTCTTTTAGAGTTGAATATTTTCTCTTTATAATTGATCGGCCTCGATATTCTCTTAAAGTTCGGTTTGAAAATTTTAAACAATGTCAAAGTTTTTGGGATTTTTATTGAATTTGAACAAGTTAAAGAGTGAGCATTTAAATAGCTTGATAAAGTCTTGTATGTAGTTTTAACAATTTCTGAGTCACAATGAACATTCAAACATTAATGGTGATGAGTTGTGTTCGGAGGTGATGATCATAAGATGTTATATAACAAATGAAAAAAGAGCAATTGATATATATGATACAATGTTTGACGAAACCGCATGGTTTACACAGATTTGATAAATATTTTCGTCTCTAAAACAGCTAGACGAGTAGCATTTATGTATTTATTTTAAATATTTGTTGATTTGTTATTGATGTAATATATTGGTTTTGGTATATTTATGTATTTATTAGTATATTTGTTATTTACAAATCAAATTTTATATTTATTACTGCAACAAGAAGACCGTTTTTCAATTTTCGTTTCAGGCCTATGCTACACATATACGAGGTCTTCGAACAAAGTTGACAATCCAAGAATGATATATTACCGAAAACAGTACCGCCGTCTGCTTGTCTAAATATGCAATGTTTCCTATGCACAAGGGCTGTCACATGTCCACGTTTTGAAAAAACCACCAGCAACCCCCTTTTCTCTGAATCATCCATCCAATCCATCACTTCTGAAATTGAGGAATCCTCTGGTACGCTAGGCACATTTTTCCCTTGTTGACCAGGGACCTTCAATATTGGTATATACAGTACCTTACCGTACGAATCAATAATCGACACTAACTGCTTCTCCATATCTTCTGAAGAGGAAACTATAGCCATGGACTTCAAAGGTCCCATTGATACATTCCCATGGAAAACTCTTTGGACAATTGGACTAGTGTAAGGGTACATGCGTCCATAATTAGAAGCGGCGGTGACTCTGTGAACCGGCGGCGAGCCAGACCATAAGCAGGCGACTGATTTACATTTCATCGGACCAACAATCGGGGGTCCGATCCTGAGCGGCCGGTTATGAACTAATAGGATCTGTTTGGCTTCGACTTCGAAGCGGTGTATGAAGAATNCACTAATATATTATGAAAAAAGGTAGTGTCAGAAGATAAAAGCGAAAATTTGATAAATTATTCTCATGTTAGTTTATTTAATTTTCTATATACAAATTATTCTCATGTTAGTTTTTTTAATAAAATAACAAAAAATTATAATTTTAGATCAGATAAAAATAACAAGAATAAGATGTGCTGAATAATTTCAATTTATTTAAAAAATATCATAATTATTTTTGAGAAAAGGGAATTAGCGTGTGATTAACTTTAAAATTTTAATTAAATTAAGTAGAAATAAAAACAAAATCTGAAATTAAAAGCCATCAAATATATATATATATATATTTTTGTAAAAAGTACAAAATAATTTTTTCCAATGATTACAAGCACTTTTAAATATCTTAAAGACATTTTAGTCACTTCTCTCTCTTAATTTAGTCCAAAAAGTTCGGTTTGAACCAAATAAAATTTAAAGAATCACAAACCGGATTGTCGATACTTGTTCAATATCAAAATTCGGTTAATTTAGCAACAATTGATTTATGCTAAATTGTAGATTAAAATACCATGTCAATGACTTGTACCGTCTTCAATTTATACGTCGATACGGTTAAATCATGTTAAGACTTGTATGAAGTTCACAGATATCTGACAAACAAAGCAACGTCATATAGAAATACTACTAATTTGAAAATAACGGAAATGAAGAAAGCAAATTCTCCTTCATTTGAACGTCTACGGAGCAGTGTTTTTCATGTTAAATTAACTGACGAAAGAAAGAACAAAAGATATCATTGAAATCATATGGCAACTATTTTAAACATCTAATATATCCAAACCTATATATGTCCACATACAACTTTTTACAAATTATAAATACAGAAATATAGTGGAATCCTACTTACAAAGCTGCAAAACTGCCAAAAATTATGAGGGGCATGAGAATTAGTGCAAAAACCAGTTCCAAGAAACATTCACATTCGATTCACAACTTATGCAGTCACCACTTGTTGAGTGAAGAATATAATGAATGCATCCCGGTTGATCCATCTAGAACGAAGCCCGAATTTCCACCATAGATAGCTGGTCTTGCCAAAGGATTGTATAGTTTTGGATGAACCTGACCACTTTCAGCCATGAAAGGTTGTAGTAGCAGGGGGAGGATTATTCAGGAGTGAGTTCGCGTCAGAGATACGTTGAGCAGCTTGCTGGCTAGGTCGAATAATGTACTCGTTCAACGCATCAGTGAAAGCTTGCCCAGAAAGAGCTCCACGCATCCGTCCAGCGGGACGCCAGTTCTGATTAGCTGGATTGGTAACATTATCCCCTACTAATGGCGTCGAACTTGTTCCAGAGTTCATTGAGACCGTGGGTGCTGCTAAAGTTCTTAATGGATCAAGAGCCATCAGCGTTGCTCGGTTTGCGGCTGCAATCAAATTAGCTTGTTGACTATTCATCAAGACATTTGCGTGATCAATCCTGTCTTGTAAACCTCCCATTTGGGCTGAAGGACGGGAGATCTGGATACCAGGTCGCAGCACAGGTGACTGATTTCGACCATGGGAATGACTCGGTGCTTGAGTCATCCTTGGGTTCACCATCTGACTTGATATTTGGCATCCATCTGTGCCTCGGTAAACATTTGGGACCCGATTTGGGGCATGCTGAGTAACATCCTGATGAGTTAATCTAACAGAAGCTGGTGAGCCATTTTGCCAATAATTCTGGAAGAGAGGGAAATGGTGAGTGCACGACCTTGTATAAGATTCATGTATATGTTACAGAGTGTATTACCAAGAAATAGAAACATATGTCATGCATGATCTTTTACTGAATATTGTCAAGTCATAGGAAGAACATAACTTTGCCAGAAGTAAAAACAAGACACAAACAGAGAACCAAGGAAGAAGTAAACGAGGGTGGGCGCTGGCCGTCCCCCCACCCTCCCCTAATGTAATCTGACAAGTTCGAAAATTTGTATGTAATTTTCCTAAAAGGGGAAAAACCAGCTGGTAGAAGAGTAACGATTCACCTGTATAACAGGGTACTGATTCAACGATGATGGAGGCAAATGAAGTAGATTCGATCTAGTTGTTGAGTTGGTATTCGTAGGCACAGTAGGGTAAGCTTGATAAGCTGCTGAGAGGCCATTCTGCATAAATGTACTCACACTATCTGTAGAGGTTTGTTTAAGGACAGGAGCCGTGGTATGAGGAGGGGCCTGAACTGCAACTGGTGTTCTGGATACTTGTCTCGGTACTGATGGGAACCTTCCATACTCGTTAGTGATTGTTGGGTTTCCAAATTGATACTGCTGCGGTAGCAAAGTATTTTGGAAAGAAGTGTGGTTTTGTGGGACGGAGGTGCTAGCAAGAGCATTACCAGCAAACGTGCATACTCTGTTTGGAGCAGTAATAGGAATCTCAGGTAAACCAGCAGGTGCTGCAATATGATTCGAAGTGGAAGCATAAGCACCAAGAATCTGTGTATTCGACGTGAAATCTGGCAAACTTGGCACAAAGGTTGACATAAAAATTCTTAACCATGAGTCATCCTCAGCACGAGCATTGCTTTGATTCTCATCGTTTGTGTTTGTCCTGTAAGGGTCGACTACCATTGTCTGCGTCATTGCGGAAAGCTTCCGGTCTTCAGTTTCATTTGGGGTAACATCCATTGAATCATTCTGAGTAAGATCGACTATATCAACAGGAACATTTATTAAGTCATCAGATTCAGTTTGTGGAAACTCATTCTGTCCAGATTTAGAGGTCTTATCCTCTGACGTGTGTGTATTATCATCAGTTTCCATGACAACGTTCCATGAACCATCTGAAGCGAATATTACGTCGGTGACATTTGTTCCAACCTCTTTCAAGATCTGAACACAATCCAACCACATCAAGATAAATGAAGGGGAGGATTTAGTATAAAGTGGCTCGTGCAAATAAGTCACTTGCCTTGACCATTTTTTGGTCTATCCGAAGATCAGTGAAGCAGACATGCTGATTACAACATGGGCAGCGCCAGGAGGGTCTTCTTGAGTTGATATCCACATAGTTGTCAAAATCGAAACACTGGAATGAAAAGGAAAAAAAGTAAGACGTCATAAACTACGAACGGATTATATAGAATGTAGACATGGTATGAGTGTTCTCTGAAAGCGGGTAAGTCTACGCTACACCGGAAAATCTCCTTTCGGTTTTTGTTTTGTATAAAATAATCGATGGTATGAGTGTTCTCTGAAAGCGGGTAAGTCTATTCTACACCGGAAAATCTCCTTTCGGTTTTTGTTTTGTATAAAATAATCGACCGATTATCTCACTTGAAAACAAAAATGTGAAGTTCATCGATATTTTTTATTTTACAGTGACGATCATCTTATACAAACATTGTGAGAGTAGAACTTCCAGTGTAGCATAGACTCTGCCTCTGTAAGCATAACAAGGAAAGCTGTTCATAATCTGATTTAGATTTCCTTATATTAATAGGCCAAAGTGATGGATTTAAAGTTTACTCGTCTGCTAATAACCATGTTATAACATCTAAGAATTTAAAGTTACATTTGCACCTGATAACATTCTCTAGTTTTAACTGAGGAATCCGATTTTATAACTGGCGGAGCAGTATATTATAGACAAATATACATTATTTATCTGGAATCTAACAAAATTCATACAGCAGCGTAAAGCAAGACCACCATAAAACTCAAATAAATATCCACGNGGGGGGGGGGGGGGGGGGGGGGGGGGGGGGGGGGGGGGGGGGGTATGCATTTGTAACAGATTGGTAAATACTCAAGTAAATATCCAATACCACGACAGAATGGGATTAGGGTAAGCAATTTTTTGCATTAAACATAAACAAGCGCAAAAGAAACTAACTACAAACAATAAGGTATTTACGTACAACTTCACAATTTTATTTTTCAGAAGCATCAACTTTTTTTAAACACGGGGTGCTCCGAAGTACCTGAATATGTTTGCATGAATGTCCTTTGACTGGAGTTCCGACATGCCCACGGCTATATTAATTTAAGGACATAGAATAAACAAATCAGCAGAACATGCAAAACTGAATTTTTGACAGGAGTTCCGACATGCCCGCGGCTATATTAATTTAAGGACATAGAATAAACAAATCAGCAGAACATGCAAAACTGAATTTGAAAAATGCGGGATCAAAAATCCATATACATAATAAAATAAAAAACCAATGACGTAAAAAAATGTAAGAACAACCAGAGTGAGAGATACAAAAGTGTGGGAATTGAAAAGTTAATAAGATAATAGATTCCAGAAAACTTCTTCTGGATTTGCAAATTATACATCTCCAGTAATGGTTTTATAGCTATGTGGTCAAGAAACAGGTAGTCACACTGTCACCGAGATCAAATTTTCTTTGCATTGGAAGAACAATCAACCAGCACAAAATATAGGAGACACAATGGTGAATGAAAATTTAATTGATAACGATGTTCTCGAGTAATTAAAGCATAAATGAAGAAGAAAGAACAAAAAAATTAGTTTCAAAATGTATATTAAATATTACCTAATGGGACAGCTTAGTGATATTCGTGATGCCCCCTCAATGATTTCAGAATCTACATTATAGAAAATAAGTTAAAATATCAATAAGATCATGTCCAGTTTTTGGTGGGTTCAGTCCAGATTATCAAGGAACAAAAGCTTTCCAAGAGCTTGTTATCCCAAAATAGTTGCTCTTTCCAGTAAAACAATGAAAAAGAAATGTGAATCAGTTAGTAGTAAGTTTATTCTAAGTGGCACCTGAATCCACAATTGGAGGAGCATGCTCATAATCTATAAGGGAATTTGTATCAAGCTGTGGCACCTCACTCATGCAAGCAACTGCTATAAGATAATTTCCTACACAACAATCAGCATTTAGTAAGAATAAATGGAACATCTAACAATAAAACCAGGTATTGTATTACAAGGAAACCATAAGCTAACTATACCATTAAATTCACCCACAGCCTGGAGAACATTCAACCCATATGTTAGTAAATGAGTCAGAACAGTTGGATTTTGAGGCCCTGTATCCTATGAAAGACAAATCATGCGTACAACCAGAATAATTACTTTTTCAAAAGGTGAATTCTTTTCAAATATATTAATCCACATCAAACCATGTAAAGATTAGTTCTCCTCTCCACTCCATGCCCATTCACGAGAAAGCTGCAGAAGAAAATGCACAGCAAATTTCATAAATAATGCAATGAAGAGATACACTCAAAGTGCGTTCCAATGTAAAAAGAAAAAGAAAAAATAACTGTGTACTTCACTTTAGAGGGGCTAATGAGGCATGCAGATGTCTCAATACTATCCATTTGTCCAACAAGTAATCGCTGCAGGAAAAATGAATTATCATAATTCAACAAGTAATTAATCTAAAAGTCCCTCATCCACAGTGGGTGGAATAATGCAATCTAAATCAAGATAATGAGAACCATTATATCCACAAAGAAGTGTATAGACATTATGCAACTATTTACTTTTTGTCACAACAGAAGCTACAATCAGTAATTATCAAGTAAGTCAAAGATCACTGTAGTAGTCCTAAACAATTAATGCAACATAATCAGTACTTAAGTGGTTTTAGAATCAACTCTTATAGATGTATAGCAAGTTAGTATGAATCTCATGAATTAGACTAGCAGATCCTAACCTAACTTAAGAAACATGATAAGGCACTGAAATATACTAAAAGAAGCAATCACTGCAAGCTTGAGCACCCCTGTTGTGACTAGTTATCAAAGTCATAACCCATATTCTGCAAAACTATACATTAAGATCATGATTGGACGTGCTTACTATTTTTTCTCCGGGAGCTGTCTTCAAATTCTCTGAAATCTGAAAGTCCCTCACATAAGCATCAAACCCAGGCTACAACCCAACCGAAATGCACCAATACAATCAGCAATCATGCTTATGAGAGATCAATCTTGATTAAAGGAGAGGAGAGAGTAACTACCTTGACTTCAATGTGGAAAAACAGATGACCCATTTTCATTCTTGGATAGAATCTGCACATATACACACAAAAACCAATACTGTTTTAGATGCAATCTGAATTTTGATAATAATCAATCAGAAACTATACAAAAGGTGGAAACATTAACACCATTGACATACACCAAATGCTTTAGTGCACATGTAAATACACATAAATCTGTCACAAGTCACCCCTTCTACGGTCTGCATAACTGGATTTACTTAATCCAGCAAACGACTTAACTCAAAAATCTGGTTAAGTAGAAAAGTCACAGAACCTTTATCCATAGTCTATTAGGTGTAATTTATAGCTCTGGATGGAAGTCCAGTAATATGGCATAATTGAGTCTCTGTTAGAGAATCATCTATCTAGGATTCACTTTGCCTTTTGATGACTTACGTTATTTCTCCTTCTCATTGCTTGCAAATTCCAGGGTGTTGTCACCATTTTTTCTTTTTTCTTGTTTTGAGTGTGTTCACCACAAGGTATGCAGATATGATATTTTAAATACGAAATAATTCTGTTAAGTAATACCAACTAAGAAACAAAACAACTAATGACACTCATACTAAGAGTATGTTGGCATCAAGTATGTACGGGACACGACTATAGCCTTCTTCTATTACTTCTTAGGGAAAGCCAAGTAGATAAATCGTACTCCTGTAGATGAGAAATTCATAATTTTGTGTCAGATTGACTGACCCCCTTTTTCCTTCACCTCAACCTTTCATTTCTACGAAGCAAAGAAAGAAGTGGAAAGCTATCGTGTAAATATGATTTTTCACAGCTTCAGCAGATGATTAGTCAAACCAAAAGTAATTGTAATGAGTATTTTACCTTGACATGATTGAGGTAATAACCGAATTAGAACAGATAGGCTCGGTGTTAAAATTGGACATGGTGCAAAAATTGCTCGCAATCTGTATGTGCAGATAGAAAAATCAACAAAAATGAGGGCATTGTGAACCCATCAACTAGCAAAAGTTTTTGACGAACTGTAAATATTGTTAACTAACCTCCATTGCCAGATTACTCAATTCTTCAGAATCTCTATCAGAAAACCACCCAGTTTGACAAGCATTCTACCAAATAATTCGTAGTTCAAGAGAACAGGACATAAAAGAGGATATTATTCTCCATGAAGTCAAGTAAACCACTTCAAAAATATTTTCTATTGCTTGAACATTGAGACATCGCATAAAAAAGTTAATATTTAATTATTTATGATAGCAAAGAGTCAAGGTTGAAAATATCACATAGGAAACTTGCATGCACATGTGAGAGTTTAGACCCTAGATATAAATACAACAAACTTCATCAATTCCAGAAATGACTAAATTACAATTAAAATAAGAAGTATGAATATTCTTGTTTTTGTGTGGTGAGAGGAGACCAGTCCAAATTATTCTAAGTAAGGTCAAAAAACAATTTTCTTCATAGTTATATCCAGGTTGAGGAATTCAGTCATCTACTTCGGATTAGTCTCTTAAGTGCTCCGAAAGCAAATGTATATTTATACAAACAGAATTCATTCCATGACCTAATAATCGACAGCATCACCAGTAATCCTTGTTCCTTCATATGCATAGCACAGTCACCATTTGAATATTATGCAAAATTCAAAGCAGAATCATTAAAACTAATCTAGTAGTGGCACTTATATAACTATCCATCTAGAAAGACAGTCATTATCTCTTATGAAGACCGCTCATTATCAATGACATTGAATAAAACTTCAAGCTCGTCCATTAAACTATATAATATGAGACATAATAGTTTGCACCTGCAGAGAGTCCCAACAATGAAAGATAAATATCAAACAAGCTAAACTTCTCACTTGGTATGAAGCTCTTCACAAACAAAAAAAAAAAAGAAGAAGAAGAACACACACTGAATCATGAAAATAGCAGGACCACCAAAATTGGAAGATACAAACTCACCTTAACAGAAATCATCAGGACCATGATGATTGTTTGCATGAGGGTATCATGTTTCCATAGGCACACCTACCAAACACATAATAAGCGAAATCAGTAAATTATTGTCTCCGGTCTCCACACGTATTTAAGCAAAAATTTGTCCCACGTTCACACACAAGGTATAGACCGCAAAAAATGTGAGAAAATCAAGCACATACAAGCCAAATGCAACAAAACAAGGCCTTCTTCATACGGTCATAACTATGCATGTTTGCCCAAACCAAACAAAATGATAACACAAATCTATGAAAACTACAAAACATCATCTACATGGAAAAAAATGAAAAATATTAAACCAACACCTGCTTTAACAGCGAAGGCAGCTCCAGGGCTCTGTTTGGAACTTCATGGTTTACCAAGGCAACATCAATTTGTCTGTATTTTCCGAAAAGAAAAAAGAAAAGAGGACTGTTATCCCAATCACATACAAACCATAGCTGAGAAATCAAACCAGTAAATCATAGTCAGGGATTTTAATATATTCATATAAGAATGAGAACTAGCAACATGAACTAGAGATTTGTGATTGATGTTCCTTCCTCTTCAGATTTCCCTCATAGAAACACTCGCATACTTTCACCAAGATGAACAAATTTATTAGACAATGTTACCAAACAAGTATGATTGTATATTGCTTCCTTGTACAAAATTGGAAGAGTTGCAAACCACCAGAGGAACTACGTACATGCAAAAATTACACGAAAGCTTCACTTAATTAACAAAAAGCATACCTAAATCCAAATCATAAATGAAACAAAATGTGGGGTGGGTTAAGTTATCAATCATGCAAAAATGATCCAGATTCCGGACTTAAAATGACCATATCAGTCGAGGCAAGAAATTATTAAAAAAAATATGTATTCTTAAGTCAAATTCCTACATATTAATTAATTTATTCTAACATTTTCCCCGGTTTATACTCAAAAAATTTGATTACAAAATGAACAAATATATTCCCAAAACCAAAAGCCATTAGAAGATTTAATGTCTGGCCTCTTATTGTCCAGGAGAAATCATGCTCACCTCCGCTATACCTTTTTATCACGTATCACACACAATCTCATGGCAAGAAGCCATCCAACAGCAAAGAAAGATTTACAAGGGAAACAAAAGAATGGTGGACAACTAAAAGTTATCACATGCAACTATGTGTTGCCTTAACAAAGAACACGGACCAGAGTCGGGACAAACTAAGAAAATTCAAGTCTCTTGGTCAATTTAAGAGTAAGAACCCGACAAAAAATCTAGTGAATACAATCTAGTGACACAAAGACTATTGAAACCACTAAACCAAATCCCAACTTATCACAACATATACAGAACATAGGAGCAGTTCACCAAAGAAAAATTAACGCCAAAGGAAATGTATTGACAACTTTCATACATAAGCGTCTAACTTAATTTGTTAGTATTATCCAATAACGCCAAATTCCAAGACCAACTAAACATAAACTACATAGCTAAAACGTTAAAATAATAAAAATAACGTCATGTTCTGGCCATCTGTAATCACGATACACATTACATGCACGTATTCCAAGTACGGAGGGATGTCAAGGTGTGGTAAAAAAAAACTATCGCTATGATTCACAGACTGGCAGCTTGACAACAGAAATATCCATATAGACTACAGTGGAAAAGACCAAAATCGAAATATTGCCTGGACAGGGAAAGGCAGAGGCTAAACAAATTAGCGGAGCGTGTGTGGCCGCGAACTTGAAGAGACAGGCCGTCAATAATCTCCGAAATGCAGGCGGAGTTCATCCCTGGAGAAGGGACTGAGCCGTTTCTTGGGCCCATTCCACCAAATCCGCCGTTCAATTCTGCGTCGGGAAGCCCCGCCAGCGTCGCCGCCATGCTACTGTCTCCCGTCAGAGTTTCCGTCCTGGAATTTGAAAAGAGGGAAATCAAATCAATTTATTTCATATTCCAAACTGACGCTTGTCGGTCTCAATTCTGTTTTCTTTCAAATTAATTACCATGTGTACAGTTTTTTTACTATTATAGATAGATTAAAGCGAAATTTAAAAAATTATACAAGTACTAATTGATATTTGAATTGTTGAAATAAAAAAAATAAAAATAAAAGTGTATATTGAAATTTTAAAAAAAAACAAAAAACAAAAATATAATATTAATATCATATAAGGGTAAAGTTGGAAGAAAAAATTAGTGTTTTTCCTAATTGATTACTATCATGTTCTCAATTTTTATAAAATAGAATAGATAAATAAATAAATATAAATTTACCATTTTAGATTTAAAAAAAAAGGCGCTAATTTTTGCACCGAAATAGCGCCCCCCTTAAATCGCATCAAAAAAATATATTTTTTTACTTATTTTTTAATAATTAAAGATATTTAATTAATTAAATATTAATGTAAATAATTAATATAATAATATAATTTCTAATTGAACATTCAAAAGCATAAACTTAACTGTGATTATATTATTAAATTTGTAAATATATGTCTAATTCTTTAAACATTAGTCATTGTATCCACTCATGATATTAGGATCGAGCGTTTATTTTGAAGAAATAGGTATGTTGTTGGATTAATATTCATGAGATGGGTCTATTGGTTCATAATTACGGTGAAAAATAATATTTTGATATAAAATATAAAAAATTTCATGGTTCAGGTCAGATAAGAGGTCTCTCTTACAAAATTGATTCATTAGATTGTCTCATATAAGTTTTTATGATTTTAAACTAAAAATAATAATCGTTATTAAGGCGTATGTGGCAGCACATAGCCTCATATTAAGTCATGTGTGAACATGAAAAAAGTTACACCAACTCAGGTACAATACATCGGTTTGTTAGGCGTATGAGTATGACTAAAGAACCGGTGGACCACTTTTTTCTTTAAGCCTTCGTTCACATGCAATTTTTTCGTAGTTGTATCTACGCTCCAAATCATAAACCAATTTTATGTTCTCTCGAAACTCAAATACGAAGTGTTTCGGTATGTTGGCACTCTAAAACAATATTAATTATTGGATTACAAAAAAATTATCAATAATTTAAATTTTAAAAAAAATTATTAACCATATGATATTGCAAGAATTGTCGATTTTGAAATATATGCTTATAATATGATTATTCAAGATTTGAAAGATCTATTTGAAGATAATTTTATAATGATTTCACATATTTTTTAAGATATCATCTTAAATATATGAAAATATTTTTAAAAATATGATATCATATCAAAATATGGTGCAAGATTGCTTGGTTGATATTTTAATGCATGAAATCTTATATTATAAACCCTTAGAAGATCTATCTAATCGAGTAGAAAAGGATATGGAGATCGAAATATTTTGATTCGATTAAATTAATTAATAATCAGGTATGAGAATTTTCAAATATAAAGATGAAGACAGTTTCTTAAATAATCCTATGTATGATGTTTAGCCTATTATATTAATTATAATATTCTTTTGTTGAATGATTTATTGATATAGGTTAGACTGAATGATAAAAATTTATAGTTGATGTTATTTTTTACGAGAAAGATGTTAGGATAAATTGTTTCTATTATTTTGTTATTTTTTCTATAATTTTTAAATTTTTATATTTAACTTTTCTTATCATTTTCAACAATTTAGTAAATATTCATAATTTACTCAAAATACTTCAAATTTGAGAAATTGCAATTATATGTGGTAATATAATATTTGAGTAGAGTATGAATATCCAATCACCCGACATATATGATAATAGAATTGAAAACCCAATAGGAATGTGGATGAGAATGAATATAATAAATGTAGATGGGGATGAAGGATAAGAAATTTTACCCGAACACGACTCTGCAGGAATTTTGTTAATCGCGTGTTTATTATTGTCTTGATTTGAAAGATGAATAATTGTCTTATTTATCTTTTTTTATGTTATCGTAAATTTATCTTAGGAGATCAAGATAAGATTTTACGGTGTATAATTTTTAAAGATATATATCTTATATTATGGTATATTTGAATAACATGCATATGTTATACTGTCATATACATATATTATGTTGTGAAAGCATTAGTTGAAGTGCACGACTTCTGGAGAATAAACGTCTGACTGTTTATTATATGTCGCGACAACTACTACAACAAGGTTTTGACAACATCATTATATCATTATCATTTTGAGAGTTTATGTCACACGCGAGACCTGTCTTAGTTGACATCGGAGTTGTTACGACTACACAATTGAAAACAACAAAACCTCATAGTACATTATAAAACAAAAATTTGTTTGTTATGCACAATCAATCATAAAATTGTCTTTACAACGCAAATTCTTAAAAAGAAAAAAATATCTGGAAGCGTTCATAACGGGAAATTAAATAAAAGTTAAAAAGAATAAAAACTAAAGTAACTTTTTGTTTCGCCCATCACCAATCCCAAAACTGGTTGTTTTACTCTTCATCTATCTGTTTTTAAGACTTATCTGGGACAAAGAGTAAAGTGTGAGTGATATGGTCGTCACTCAGCAAGTGGGAGCCGTTCGAGCACATACATTATAAATACACACGATTTAAAAAAAATAGTAAATCATGCCTAACATAATTCGTATACCGTACATATCATCAGCATAAACATAGGCAAATCTTGGACTAGACACGGAGGTTCTCCTCTACTTTCTATGGTTTATTGATATCAGTCCCTAATTTTTACTCATCCAAGATGGCGATGCCATATAAAAGTTACAATATCACCGTGTAAGAGCAATAAACTTATCGTATTTGAGATTCTCACTCATATCCAGTTGTTGGATCCTCGCAGTACTAAACAAAAGATAATCGTATCATAATAAAGACAAGAAGAAGAAGAATGGTCGACCGAAACTTTCGGAAACGAAAAAATGTATAACTTAAATTATATTTTTAAAACTCACTCACTTACCTTACATTTTGAAAAAAACGTGAAGAACAATTGTTTATTGACTTGGCAGATTTCGATTTTTTGTCATGTTAATCAATTCAAGGTCTAATTAATATAATAAGTTGCATTTTTCCCCAATTCTATTCATTTTCCACACGAATTGCTGATATGGCGTCGAGAATTGCTGACAAAGCACCTGAAATTTCTGACGTGATGCCAAGTATCAACGACATGTCTAATAGCACAACAGCACCTCAATGAAAAATACTAAAATTGAAAAAAAATCATATTTGAATAAAATCATGAACTAACTAATAATATAACTAAAAATAAAAAATTTGAAAGTAAATTTATTGGACAAAAAATGTTATTCTCTCAATCCAAGACCAAGACTAAAGCATCTAAATGGGGTGTTTACATATCATATCTATTTAATGAAAAACCACAAGTTATGCTTGTATGCTTCAATGTGTATGAATATGCCCATTGAAAAGAGAAAAACCCCAAGAAAATCAAGAAAACATTTGATCAAGTAGTGATACAATAGCCATAGCAACCCCCGAATCCAACCCCGGCCTAACGCTCAAGACAAAAACTTCTAAACCAAAAGACACGCCTCCCGCCACATCTTGTTTCCTCTTGATCTCCGCAACGACCCTTCTGGATTCATCCAGAATCTTGCACATGCGATGCGTGTACGTCCCCTCGATCGTGTATATACGTTTCTTGTCGTATAGCCCATCATGAACGTATGCAAGAACTTTCGAATCTGTTTCCAAAATGCTCATGTTTTTCCTCACGTAGAAGATAGGTTTACTCGATGAGTTGTTGCGAGATTTGCCCACTTCGCCATCATAGACAAGCCAGCTGCAATCCACCAGCCTCAGCTTCTGCAAATCAATCAAATCAAATCAAAATATATAGTCAGATTTGTTTGAAATTACTAGATATCTCTTGAACTCAAAACCCTTTTCCTCTAAAATTAATTCCAGGTCTTCAGATGATTGATTCTCTCAGGTTGATCATCCACAATATTCCGACGTAAATTTTTATAAGTGAATCAGATAAAATTGCAAACCAATGGCAATAATATATTTATATTGGGTTTCAAAATTTTGAAGTAAATATCAAGAAAATTTCTATTTACCCGGCGACGACAAATGGTGAAAATGGGGTTGCCGGTGCCATCCATGAGTACAATTTGGTCGGAACATCCTCTGTAATTATCGACCCTGTACACTAAATTACCGTCGGATCCAATCACAGTGAATCCGTTGCAATTGAAAACAAGTGATTTCCTCCAAACCGTTAGAGAAATTGTGCAGTCTTCAGTATCATAATTACTCTTATGATTATGATCCTTCATCCCTTCTTCTAATTCTTCTGGACATTGGTGGACTGTTCTCGATAAAGATTTCAAGAAGCGAAGCATTTTTCTGTGGTTCTCCTCTGATTTTTCTTCAATAGTTTGAAGGGTAAGTTTTTGTGTTTTACTCGCAAGTGTTCGGATATTTATTGGCCAAGACTACAGTCCATGCACTGTATTCGATCTGGGGCCACGAAGTCAATTTTTTTTTAAAAATAAAGAAAAGGATGGAAGAAACCAGAAAATTAAATTGTTTTAATAATATATTAGTAACATTCTGGCTCTGTTTTACTGACACGTAGAAGGTCTTATAAATAAAGGCACGTCATCCTTTCATATTTTGAAAATTTTCATTTTCTACGATGTTATGCATGCATGCTACGTATATTTTACCTTTTTACTCGTTTACGAGTATTTTACTATGGAGTAGGTCTCTTGTGAGACGGACTCACGAATTTTTATCTGTAAGACGAGTCAACTCTGCCGATATTCAAAATAAAAAGTAATACTATTAGCATAAAAAGTAATATTTTTCATGGATGATCCGATAAGATATTCGTCTCACAAAATACGACCCGTGAGACCGTCTCAAACAAATTTTTGCCTAATTTACACTGTTGTTGATCAATTAAGCACACACATTCAACCTATTAAAAATCAAAGTTCTTTCTTCCTCATCGATCAGCATCAACAAAAAAGGTATTGTTTTTTTTAAAGGAAAACAAACTTTCACTAACACAACAACAAATCTTGCTTTACAGTCATTCTAATAAGCAACGGAATTGCTTCCTCATGTAAAATATCCCCTTCCATTAAAGCAAGTTCGTGGGCGACAAAAAAGATATTGTGTTTGAAAATTTTAAACTCCACGCAAATAATTTTTAAAAAGTAACTGATGAAAATAGCCATGATAAAATAATAGATAAAATTGCATTTCGATTTCATCTATTCGTTTCTTTGTTATTTTAATCATATATGTTATTAAATTTCAATCTTAGTCATGTAATTTAAATTATTGACAATTTTAGTTATTTTTAATCGAGAGTCATGTAGATATAGTCTTGCTCATGTCAACTTCATGTCAATGTCACATCATCGTCACAACATTATTACAATAAGTAAAAAAAAAAGACTAAAATTACAACAAAAACATTGATAGTTAGACTAAAACTGAAATTTGGTGATATAGAAGATAATGAATACTGATAAATATTGAGCGAAAAAATATGTTTTTTCTTTAAAATAATATCCACCTCATGACAATTAACTCATCATAAGTTTACCTAACAGCAGGTAAGAAAAAAGGGGGAACAAGGTTATTAATTATGTTACTAGCGAGTAGATACTAGAGAAGGGAAACATTATTGTAATCAACAAATTAAAAATTCACACATATATATTTTAGCACAGGTATTTTTTCAACATAAAAACTCCTATGAAATGAATTTTAACAAGAAGTTGATGTACCAGTTTTTATTTATTTTTACTCTTGTATCATTTATAGTTAAAGTTTATAATTTTATCATTTTTAAATTTGAATTCCTATAAGTAAATATTAATCGTTAAATAAAAAAAAGAAAATTCAAATTTATAGGAATAACTTAGTAAGGACTTACGAGAGAGAGAATAAAAAATAAAAAATAAAAAATAAAAAATAAAAAACAAATCAACCAGTACATGATGAGCATAGATTCCCCCGTCGTTGAGGTTATAACTCAAGTCACTTCTTGTTAAGCTTACAAAATCAGCTTGCCACTTAAAAATTAACAAGTTTCGATTGTGCTATTGCGGATAATTTTACATCATACATAACGTGGTCTTGAGAACGGATTTAAACTTGTTAAAAAAAGCTCTTGCCATTAGATTAAAAAGTATGATTGTTAATTAGTCAAAACACAACTTTATTTTTTTTATATTTATGTTAGCATAAAATGCATCTGCTTGAGTTCTTATAAGTCGGGCTATTAGAGTCATGAGTCTAGAGAAGTACGTATATATCTGTTGGTGTTGTCTTAAATTCCTTATAGATCATTCTTACCGTTATCTATTGTCGCCCATGTCTCCAACATAGACCGTATTAACCGTTAAGATCTAGCGTCACTATTTTACAGCTAACCTAGCCATCCAGATCAAACGGCACAACATCAATAACTTGATGCATGAGAACTTACCAGGAGATCATTCATCCTAATAATACTCTCACTCATACACGTATAATCCAACACTATCCTCCAAGAAGTATAGAAAAATGCTTCTTGGAAAACGACCCATGACCTCGCTCTGATATCAATTGTTAAGATCAAACGCTTACCATTAAACAAAAAACTATGACTGTTAGCCAATGTGCATCTTTATTTCTTTATACTCGTGGTAGTACTGAGTGCACTACTTGAGTGCTAATCGGTCGGTTGTTAGGCTTATGAGTCCGGAGAGGTACATATCTGTATGCTGGTGCTGTCTCATATCCCTTAGAGTCTTACAAAACCCTACCATCGTACATGTCCCTAACTAAGACAATATTACTCGTTAAAAACTGATGTTATTCTTTTATGATCCCACCCAGCCAACCAGATCAAGTGACAACGTCAACAGTTTGACGCACGATAACTTCTCAATTCACATAATCGTTCCATTACTACTCTTAATCATGCATGCTTAACTTAAAAAAATTAAAAAAATATTATATTTAGATGTACCAAAACCAGAATTTTGTGTTCATGTTAAGATTCCAAAAGTGATCTAAGTACAAAAACCCGGGTAGAGAGATGACACTTGTTGATAAAACATTAATAGAGATGGAGGAAACCATTTAAGCATAAAGCCACAATGTTTGTTTTTGCAAAACACATTAATAAACGGTAGAGAGTGATAATTATTGTGCCAGTGTTGTCTCTAGTATATAAAATACATAAGTAAATAATTTTGTTCGAATATCCTTCTCTATTAATTTACTTTTTCCACCTGAAGTAATCCACTAATGTTTTCTAACATCCAATCTACCTTATAATACACGGAATTTATTACCGAGAAATTTATTTGACTGATCATAGAAGAGCATGCGTGATTAAATGAGCGTAAAAAACTGAAAAATTACCCAAAAATTGCCGTTTTACAATCCAACTTTTACACGTTACTGGCTAACAATGGCAATTAGGAGACGATTATGTTATTACCCTACAAAGTATGGATACTACTGCAGACTTTTTAATTTTTAAGATGAAAAAGTAATTCCAAAAATGGAAACCTAACACGGCTAGATTAATTATTATGATTAACCAACCACGACTCGATCCTTCTGAGTTTCTACTATTTAAACATTACTAAGTTATTTTTTATGGTAATAGTTTGACGNTTTTTTTTTTTTTTTTTTTTTTTTTTTTAATATAGGGCCAACGAATTTAGCGTCCGACAGCTGACATGACATTGAAATTGGCACATATTTCCAACAAAATCTTTTCAGAGTTTGGCTGGTCAATCACAACTCTACAAAAAGATTTACTCCAATTCTTGCATGGACACGCGTACCTTGGTAATATCATACTTAATTTGACAAACTTTCCTTTTTTGGGAACTATATATACACCTGCAAAATTGAATACATGGAATTAATTAATAACTCTGTCCATCACCCAAATTGGTATTTCTTAACATGCTTCTGTAATATTTTTCAAGTTTTTCGCCAGATACTAAATTTCATGATTATTTCATAAAATCCAATAAAGAAAATGAAAAGAAAAAAATTAAACATGGAGCGTGGATGAGATGGATAAGGATGTAATTGTAATGTGAACCCGAAAGATATCTCAATAATGTGTCGAGACAAATACATCTCAATCTGATGAACCGACCCACGTGAATTAATGATGCGCCAAGCCAACAGCTAAGAATTAGACCAATTATTTACCTAAGGGTCAAAGTTTGAAACCAATGTTTCACGAATGTTACATTCAAAGTAGTCGTGCAATGAAAACGTACGTGTCACGAATTTGAACACGATGGGTTTGAACATGTAAAAATTCCCAATTAATTATTCTAATTTAAGATGCCTTCCTAGACCTATTTAACAAATCAGGTACACCTTACATACCATAATTTTAAAGTTTTTACACTGACGTAGAGAAAAGATAAAGCGTTGTGCAAATAGATACGAATCAAATTTACAAGAAGTTGGCCTAAAATAAAATTCAGATAGATAGAATTGTATAAATAAATAAGCCCATTTATCGGCTCAACATCCGTATAAATAATGGATATGGGAAAGATACACTAAGATTTTATGTTACACCGGACGTGTTCCGTTAGTACAAAACACACCCGGTGGACGATAATGGCGAGCTTCCATATGAAGATTTTATGAAAGTAGTGCGACATTTATTTCAAAGAAATAATAAGAATAATAATAATTTAATGTCTGATAAATGAAAGTGATACATTGAACAAGTTAGAGGTCCCCCAACGATGATAATAATTCATCGAGAAAAATAAAAGACTTCAGGCTCTTCCATTTATGATGCTTACTGTCATTGTCTTGATATTTTCATCTACATGTTCCTTGACCTGAAAGTTGTCGACAAACGTGAAAGGTGGGGATAACTGAATACGACCCCAAAACCAGGCTCTTAGTGATTCTTTTCACCCTTCATTTTTTGTCCGTATGTATTGTTTCCTCTTCTCAAGATAGATTACTCTTGTCATAAATCATATGTAATGATCAATTAATTACACACAGACAGCTAATCTGAAATGTAACTAATTTTGTATCTGTTGAGACAAAAATTCATAAAACATGGTACAAATTACACAACACATTCCTGAAGTTTTGCCTGATCCTGTTTTCTAAATATTTACCTTTTGGAAATGAATATGTTATCCTCAGAATTCTGAAGCTCAGAAGGAAATGCTTCAACTGCTGATCCAGTTACCTCAGCTAAATCTAGCACAGGTCTGGATCCCTTGCTCGCAATGTGCAAATTATGCGCTAGAAGCTAGTTTAACCACCATTTATGCAATCTGTCTACAGAGTCTTCGCTCTAGTGAAAGTAATCTCTATGTCACAGAATTCTTTACAAATGCTAACAATGGATCTAAAGGCGGTACGTATCGGGAAAATTTGTAAAATAACATCGGTCAGCTATTTAATTAAGAAAATGACCTCCTCATATACATTTCAACCGATGGTCGTTTCTTCACTTTCTACTAGAGATGAAACGAGGAAGTTTTAAGGTCGCATCTGGGCAACAACTAGGAGCGGAATTAATAGTTGAGGTTCTTGAATTTAACAAGGTGAATCACGTTACTTCAGCTGAATTAGACCAGCCAAAACCATATTCATTTAAATTTGGATTCACTCAACATGGTCATGATATAGAGCAGCGGCTTATAAATTTTAGTACTTGGATGAAGATGGACAGTGGATTTTATTTTGTGATGAAGATTTTTGCAGCTGGGATTGATGACTTTGGCATCAGCAGGTAAAACTCCTATCCAAGTGCAGGTTCAATCGATCTGCACTTGAACTCTTTTTGCTTTTTATTTCGGAGTTGGGCAAAGATGAAATAAAATTCTAGGACAAATTCATCGGATCAAGAGTTTTCGTTGGCCATCCTTTTTTTTTTAGTAGAGTAAAGATGGGCAATTGAAAATAAATAAAGATGGGAATGTGACTCAATTTTTTGAAAAACTAACAAATGTAATTTCTTTTTCCTTGAGCTTGAAAACATAACGACATATTTTGAAATTTTGAGACGCTAATGAAGAACGAATGAAATTTCAAATTATTGTACACGTTTATTTATGTTTCATAGAACAGTTAATACTAAAGCGTTGGAAACCTGCAATGGTTAATTCACAAAACATTTAGATTTCAATTTTCTATATAAAGAACTAAATATTTCCAATAAATTCTGACGGATAACTCGTGCCACAACACCAAGAGTGCAAAATTTGAGAATATTTATTACGATAATTCTATTTAGCTTTCTAATCAATTGCTATTTCAGCAATTTCGCTAGTTACGGTTGACCTATGAGCTAAAACGCCAGATAATTTGATTTCTCCTCGAGAATTTTACCAGATTAACATGGGTGTGGTGCATATTTTTTGGAATTTTTTTCCTACACAGTTTAATCTCGTGCATGTGATTGTCAATTCTTCGTTATGCTCACAATTCTATAAAATACAGGTTATATCAATGAGACGAGTACAATAATTTAGTTAAGCCTGAGTCAAGAAGGTTATAATCACGTTGTTAATTTGTAACAAGGAACAAACCCAATAATTTAGCCCATAACTAAAGGTTTACCTATTGAATTTCCAGTAGAGTAAGTTGCATTTTAGACTCCAATTTCAAATGATGTTTTGGTCACTCAAAAATTGATGTAGGAATAATTCACAATACTGTGGATCAACCATTAGTTGAGTGCGATGAAGAAACAGACAATGATCATTGTAAAAGAATATATATAGAAGCAAAATTGTAAATTCAGAAAAACCAGCCATTGATATTTCAAAGTTTCTGCTGTACTTGATATTTCATATTCTGCTGTCAGTATCTTCATATCATCTATATGTCTTCCATGCGGCACTTGAGTATATGAGACACACACAAATATTTGGTACACAGTTTGTAGCACTCATTTGCAAAAACATAATTCACAACATATTTACAGGTGGAAGTGCAAATGGGCTACTTATTTCAGAAGTAATCCACATTGGGACTCGAACGACGTGCTTTCCAGGATTTCCACTGTTATGGCACCTTCACAATCATACCCTAAAAGACTTCCAGAAAAACATAACACAATATCCATTCACGTGTAGCAGTGTGGAAACCGTACCTGGTCACGTATTACAGGAAGTAGGATAGTTGTTCCTTTTTCCTCGAACCACCTTCACCATAGCATTCGTTCCATTGCTTCAATTCATTCATTATAGAGCCCTCAACTGCAAAACTAGCAGCAACCTGTGGCAATAAGGAGAGAGTTCATCACACATGAAAAACAAATTGGACGCAGTGTCTCTTTTCATCTTCATCAAGATGTCTGGAGATTGGAATAGATGCTTCCTATCAATGGTTTACGACATTCCAAACTTCAAATTATTAGTGGCAAACACAAATATAGACTAAATAAATAAACAAGAATTCTAGTGTGCAAAGAACAATCTAAAGGGAGATCTATCTTTGCCAAATTCAACAACTTACGTGTACAATATAAAAAGTTTTTGGAGCTTTACACTTCTCATATACTATCAACAACAATGATAAGACTATCAATATAATCCTATCACAAATCTTGGGTGATTGACGACTGGAGAATGAATGGCTGTCAGTAGTAATGTTAGGACCAACATATGAAATTAATGGAAATTAATCACAAAGATACAATTTATGTGGCAATTTCTATCAGATTGATGAGGAAAAAACTGAGGCGCCAAGTTCTGCCATGATGCACTTTCTTAAACTCCACAATAGGCAACGCGCAACCAAGTTTTTCAAATTCGCTTTACTGATGGGTCTCAAATTTGGCACCATCAACATTGGCAGGTGCACGTGCAGCAATGAAAGCCGTGTTTGGTATATAACATGTTTGATGGGGCTTTTTTTCAAATTTTACACGACATGGTAAAAGTTCTTTTTAAGGGAAAACTTAGAACTACCATACCTGATTTTTGGCTTCCTTAAAATCTTCCATGTTCAGTGGCCTGATATTGATTGCTCTTTCCTTGTTATCAAATCTAGTAGAAACATCTTCACTTCCCCCCTCAGCTATACTTTTCTTTTTCTGTGACACAAAAAGCATACGAAAAGTTGTGAAAAAACTGAAACCAATTCACAACGAATAGCTTGCAATAAGTAAACATCTTACCTGAGCTTTTAGCCTCTCCTGTTGTATTAACTCTCGTACTGGTCGATACGCAGCAGTAATGCACAAGTTCTATTTAATCAACATTTTGTCAGACATGGAAAAGATACAATTAATCTATACAGTAAAATCAAAAGCAGCTCAAGAAACCTTCAAATCACTTCCGGTGTAACCTTCTGTCATTCTTGCAAGTTCTTTTAAGTCTAATCCTTCATCCATTCTCTCTTTCTTCAATAATGTCTTTAAGATCTTATCTCTGTTCTCCACAGATGGTAAACCAACCATGATTCTGCAATAAGAGCAACAAAATTCTCAAATAAATGTGCAGTAATATAAGAAAAAACCTAATACCTGTGTATTGGCACTCATAAAGGTTGAGTATCTTAAATTACAGAAACGGATATTAAAAGATTTGAAACCAAAACAAAAAAACTGGAACCTTGACCTGGTATTTTCTTCTAAACCCAGTAAATTTTTAAAACAGTGATTAATTTTGAAATATAGGTATGTACCTTCTCTCAAAGCGTCTAATGATTGCTTCATCAAGATCAAATGGCCTGTTTGTTGCGGCAAGTACTAGTATTCTTTCACCAGGTTTTGACAATAATCCATCCCAGTGAGTCATGAACTCATTCTTTATCTTCCGCATGGCTTCATGCTCCCCGGCTCTATTTCGCTGTCCAAGCATACTGTCAACTTCATCAATGAATATTATTGTTGGTGCGACCTTGGCTGCAAGAGTAAATAAGGCTCGAACATTCTTCTCATCTTCACCGAACCACTTAGATGTGATAGTAGACATAGAAACATTAATGAAACTAGCTCCGGCTTCATTAGCTATTGCCTTGGCCATCATAGTCTTCCCTGTGCCAGGTGGTCCAAAAAGCAATATCCCACGGCATGGCTTCAGAAGGCCTCCTTCAAAAAGGTCCGGTCGTCGAAGAGGAAGCATCACTAGTTCCTGGAGAGATTCTTTGATCTCGTCTAGAGCACCTATGTCCGCAAATGTCACCCCAATTTCATTTGCTGGTATGACTTCTGGCCTTATACGCTTCTCGAATTCATTGTCTGGAGGATCTTCCTGGTGGAATATAAAAAAGAATGTGCTGCACGTGAGAGAGAGAGGGAGACTACGCAAAATTTGCATTTACATATGGCTGACATAATTCAAGCCAAATGCTCAGTATTCAAATATAGATAAAATTAGGCCATGGACAGGAGAGTCATGCCATCAGGTATATTAAGATGCTGCCTTTTACAAGGATCATTAAACGTTTAAAACGACCCTTGTTTTGCAGAATACAATATCAGCAAAAAAAGGAATAAATTAAACAATATTTGTAGCTTCAGAAGGAACCTCCTAAATCACATGAATACATGAACTGAATGAAATGCCTTACTGGAGTTTTTGAAGCCGGTTGGTCTTCACTCTTGTTTTCATGTTCAGTAGTTTTGCTTGTTGTTTCTAGCCTTGATCTTACAGCTTCTCCATCTGAAGTACCCTACGATTTTGGGCCCCTCGTGATCAACTAAAAATGTTCCATCCGATATAAACACTACTAACACTATCTATGAATTCAAAATAACCAACCTTCGATGTTTCAGCTTGGGCTTCAAGCTTTATTGCGTTATTTCCAGAAGATTTACCTTCCTGAAATATACTCAATCCATGGGACAAACTAATTGAAAGGCAAAAAAATAAGTCAGGGCATTTTCACTAGGTTATAAACCTTAAGGTACAGAATTAAGAGGAAAACAGTCCACCTTGCGGATGATATAACAAGTTTCCCGTTTCTGTATCCAAGTTCCTTGGTATTCATCAAATGGTAAGAAATAGCTAACACCACAATTTCTTCGATAAAATTACTAAGAACTAGTGTGTCAGCCAAACATATAGAACCCAGGTCATCGCAGTCTAGGTCATTTGCAGAGAGCACCTCAATAATGTGATTCCTGTTGTCCTGATACTGAATCATCTTCATATCCTCCTCCAGCTGAGAATTCCAGCTTACAAGACGATTTTCATCTTTTGGGGGTCTAATTTCAATGTTATACGAGAAAACGGAGGATACCTTCTCATCTACTAATCTATAATCATTTTCGGGGGCAACAATTTTTGAACCTAGGATGAGAATGGATCCAGACAATTTCTTCAACATTTTCTGGAACAAGATAAAAACTCTCTGCGATTTGCATAGAAGTTTCTCGACATCCCTAAGATAAAGGACAATCGGACTGACTTTTGATACTTTAATCAGAACCTGTCAGATCACCACTAAATTGTAACTACAGAACCTTCTCAGGTCCGATTGCTAGCAAGGCATTAAACTGACCATTGTAAGAAACTTTTACCTTGTAAAGTGTCTGTATGAAAAGCTTATCATCAAAACACCAGCTGCTTGTACGCTTGAGTGGAGCTGAAAAGAAAAAATAAAAATGTTAAGGCAAAAGAGAGCTTGAAATATCAAACATGAACCATACAAAGCAATTCTCAACCAAGCATTTTAGGACACCCAATTACTCATTGCTTCAGACATTTTCACTAGAACTTGCGTTAATACACATGAAAACCTCAGATTAGGGACTAGGGAGGTGTTGATGGCTAAATCAGCACCTAATATTAAAAACAGTATTAGTAAGGAAAAACAAAAGAGACCCACATAAAGTGATTTTTGAAGGTGAAGGGTGTTTATTAATTGCTCCATAAATCAATGATATTTCCACAGGAGAATTTAGCAGCTGTAGACAATACTTACATCCCAAAGTTGCATATTTTAAGATGATCTATATTCTTCAAATATTAGATTACTAAAAGAACTCATCTCACAAATCACAATCGATCTATTTCCACTATTGTAAGAGGAAAGATTCAAATCTCGGCCTGATTGAAATCGACTAACTTAACTAGTACTAATACCCTGATGCACGCAATGCATGTCTGTAAAGTTTTTTTTTAATTTTTTTTAAGGAAAAGCCAAAAAAAAATGGTAAAATGAGAAAAATACAAAAGATAAAAGATACATAACAATTTTGAAAATTATATTTTTGTAAACATACAGCAATCAAAAGGCAATAGATGTACATTTTCGTAAAATAAATAACAATCAAAGGGCAAAAAAAGGGAGGTTGGTCATACCAACATATCAAACCCCTCCACCCTCCCCCCCTTTCAAGCTAAATATAACAAGTATAGAGATATAGAGAGTATCTTAGGTTTCCGAATTCAATCACAGATCTACATCATTTCATTCATACAAAAGGAACAACATTCCCCCACCCCCCCACGCCTCATTATAAACTTGGCAAATACTAATTATCAATTTGCACTCAAATAGCATAAATGCTCCTTCAATTCTTTCTTCTTCATATCTGACGCACATCTGACCATTAAAACTTTCACAACAGAACACCTTAGACACCTATTAAATATACACTCTTAAATTGTTATTCGTTACAGCATGTTGGGTTTTACGAATTAAGATTTCTGTCCAAAAGTTTCATCTTGGTGAAATTTGTTCCTAGACAAAGAAACCATAATCTGTTATCATCCTTCAAAATCATTAAGACCTGAAGTCGTAGGTGCACTGGTTGAACCAATGTCGTTCAAGTTTGCTGAGGCGGAGAAATTTCTTCGAAGCTTTGCAGCAGTCGAGCCTTCGTGTCCACTGCATAAACAGAAGCATGTTAACTAATGTAACTTACACGACGAGTAGAACTTAATAATTTGAACTAAAGCATATATCACGCACTTTGATCCAAGATCAACTCCACTGCTTTGCCTGCGTAGGTTGCCTGAAAGGGAGTATAGTTATTGATTGAAAATGGAAAACAGTAACTAAATGCACGAGGAAAAGTGGAATTGAGAGAAACATATACAATATTTGCAACAAATTATAACACTTTCCCTTGAAAAGATAAGTGTTTTAGTAGTTAATATTTTAGTAGTTAATAAGATGCCGGGATGCCATCTCGATTGAGAATTTATTTATTTTGAAGAACTTAAAATGCTGGGGGAAATAAAGTTTTCCATGATGCAGGGAATAGTGCCTCTACTTTGCATAGATCATCAGCAAAAAGGTGATATAGAACATGCATCATACTTGAAATATGTTGCGTGCATTTGGGATATTTTAAACACATATATTTTGCATAATAATGCAACATACCCGTGTCTTCCTCGGCCCGTTGAAGAATTGAAAACGACCCAAATAATTCAGATATTCTTTCCAATGTTGTTTCGGATATAGACCTTTTAAAAGACTACAACAGAGGTGTTACAACAGAGGTGTTAGCGGAAGGGAAATGTAAATTTTTATGCTCAATTTGTGACTAAAGCCTGGAAGCCAGTTTTATTTCCATCCTGAAAGTGGAAAATAACTGTTGTACTGATATTGGACCAGCGGTGATGGAATATTTTCAACGAACTTACATCTTTTGCATTAGGATTCCCGTACTTGCCCTGAATCTGTAAAACCAACCAATAATTGATCAATGGACATAAAATCTAAGATGATGCCTACACGTCATCAGAAGTGAAAACTCAAATTGTTCCTCAACTTACCTTTAAAGAAAAATCAGTTACATCTAGCAACAGCAACTTGGCTTCGAAATACCGAGCTAATGCTTTAGCAAGCATTTGCTGATACAGTTCTTAACAACATGGAGGAGGCAGTCACATAAGGCCAACAACATGTACCAGAAAAGGGACGATGAAAATCTTTAAGAACAATTTAAGAGCTTACCAGCAGGTCCAGAAAGCAGTATTGTTTGACTTGCAGGAGAGAGATTCCGTGTGTGCTTGGCGAAGTCACCTTTCTTCAAATGAACAAAAGCTGCACTAGTCAATAAGACCCTTGTTTGCTCACTGCGACCATGAAAAGGCAAAACTATCTCAGCATGCTCAAATTTCAATATTAAAATGAGATAAGATGCTTAAATCATAAAAAATATATATATAAAATTATCAGTAAAAGAGAAGAACTAAATTTAATGGATACCGAAAATTTCAGATCAAAGAGACGTAACAGACGTTAGACTTGGGACACCATATCTGCCATACAATAGCATATCATGTTTCCTTTAGACTTTTGTCTCATTAAATTAAACAAAAGGAAGCTTTCAATAAAGAACTACAGATACCAACGGTTACAACCTTTCAAATTGCTGCGGCTACGAGCAGCAGAGAGTTTCTATTAATGCTAAGTTGGTCCAGCACAACGAAACAGACTTTAGGTATGGTCTCACTATCACTAGAGATGTGACTAATCACGACTCGAATTGTCGCCACTTTGTTTAATCTCACAAAATTTTTCGTCTTTTATCATTTTCTCTTAATCTCAAAGAAAACAAGGTAGAGAGTTCAAGTGAAACGAACGAAAATACTGTAAAAATAAGAAACCATTTCTTTCATGCTGGTTATCCAAATACCAAAGGTTGAGCCTTTACAAAAATAGCTACCATTCTAATAAATGGAAAAACGGATTGGATTAAAAGATACATCTAACTTCATTTACGCAGAGCCAATCTGGAATCAAGGATGTTCTAGGTTCGAAACAGAAGGTAGAGTTTTGTTGGGTGGTGGAAATGCAGCCATTGGTTGACGAACAAGAGTACCTCCCAAAGAAGTAAGGCAGTATGATTATGATATGAGTTATGACCATGCAGGCCATGTCCTTACATAACATGCTTTATGTTGATATTTGCCACAACCCAGCATTATATAATTTGGCACATTATAAACGAGGGCAGACACCAAAGATCAGGAATTCAAGCTACCTACTTTTTTCTAATTATATCAGTAATATACTGCAAAAGAACTCAAACCGTTCCAACTCTATCAGATGAACGGTGCCTACACTGTTACTCAAGAAAGCAGGTGAATCGGTAGATCACTGCCAACTTGGGCAGAAAACGGGGCTCTTACAATGTCAAAGACTATATTCCAGCATACTATAATAACGTAAAACGAAAACACAGCTATACAATTTTTCGACAAATAAAGAAGTATTAACTAATAAATAGAAGAAAAAAACAGGATTTACCCATAGAATAGAAAGTGGGTTGCCCAAGAGGGACCAGAATTAATTGGATAGAGCAATTATTTTCTCATGATAGTTACATACAGAAAAACCTTCTCCAGCCAACCTCGTATTTTTCTATACCCGAAACTTGGCGACATGCCACCATTTGCCCCAGATGATCATAATAAACATGGCCCCAGCGCGTGAAAAGCAAATATAAAAAGTGAATTTAGTCAGCCTACCGAAGTTACACAAGCAAACAAAGTTCACAGTTAAAATAAATGGAAAATGCAGTAGAAATTAGCTCTTCATTGGCAAAAACCCATATATTGGAAATATCACTTGATGAGGAGAAACACTACAAAATCCAGCCATAGTGCCAGAATACGAAGCGATGGCCATAAACAGTTATGGACATAATTTCATAAGAATCTATTTTCACAGTACACAGACCGTGGCTTCCATTTCGTGTCAGTTGAAATAGAAAGCATAAAAAGTAGTCCACATATTTGTATTTATGTCAGAATAACAAACAAACAAAAAAAGCAAATCAAATTCGGTTACTTAATCAGTGTTCTCCTTTTTCCGGCTGAAACATGATTGGGAAAATGTAAACATAAAGGACAACGATCTACTAAATCAACCTTAGGTAGTACGGAAACTGATCGAAGGTGACATTGCTATCTCTTCCGTCAACGATGAGACTTAACATCTCCTGCTCCATTACATGCGGCGTAACACGGGCATACGTCGAAGCCCCACCGGCCCATCTGCTGACGGTTTCAGATCCCGAAGCCAAACCAATACCCACTCCTACTCCTATCCCCACTCCCAAAGCCGACATTAACATATGTTTCGATTCCATTTCTCAGAAACTCTCACGCTCCACAAAATTTCAAACAAGACCAAAAAACCAGCGCCAGAAAAAAAATTTCACCGAGCAATTCTTTCCACGTCTTGCACTAAAACAGGGTCGCGTAAATGTGAACTTATAATTCCTCGTAGGAATAACCAATTAACGATAGAGGACGTGAATTAAAAGTAGTGGATTCCGGAAACACAGCAAGCAGGCGACGCCGTTTTACAACTCGTTCATTTGGCGGTGTAAGCGTTATTAGACGGCGGACGGACAGTTGAGTCAGAGTACCGGTGGTGGCGGAAGGCGGTGGTTATACATTTATCAACGGTTTTCCACCCTTTATCAGGCTTTCTGAAACTTAAATGGCGGGTGGTGTGGGACCCACTACAGAGTGTGACGTGATACCTTCGAACGGCTAGGATTTGCGCCGAGTAGCCGTTGTCGTAATACGATGACACGTTGATTTATTCTCCGCATCCAGTCAGCTCATAGGTTTAATTGGCGTGAAAATTAAAGTAGGTTAAGTTCGTTTGACTCGATTGGAATAATAATTTGATGATTAATTTTTTTTATTAGGATAACAATAGTATTTAACAAATAAATAATAATAATTTTACATAAAATATAATTTTGAATCATTAAAAAATGATATTTTATTTAATGATTTGATTAATCTAAGATAAATAAAGATTAAAAATTAAAATTAAGGAGACGGTTTCAAATTTATAATGTTTACAATAATTTTTTTATTAATCATAAACGAGTCTCGTCAAATTGACAAATTGAGTTGGTAATGCTCTGACACTATCTAAGTGACGGGTCGGCACATCTCGCTCCGAAATGGTGGGTTGTTTTTACTTTTATACACTAGCGATTCCTTAATAAAATTCTCGTACTCTTTTTGTATATATATAGTGTTTTACTTTTTATTTATGGAATAGTCT
Source organism: Primulina huaijiensis (assembly GCF_012295235.1). Lineage (NCBI taxonomy): Eukaryota > Viridiplantae > Streptophyta > Magnoliopsida > Lamiales > Gesneriaceae > Primulina > Primulina huaijiensis. The sequence goes on along the minus strand of NW_027358705.1, from coordinate 156,787 downwards.
ATTGTGTTGTAAAAATATATATAAAGTATGACCGTTGCTTTGATGACGGGTGGCGTATAAGTATAGGACGGCGTGGCAAAAGAATAGATAAATTATGCACCAGATGGCTGCCTCAGAAGGATGGACGTGGTACAAAATCAATGCATAAACTCCACTGTTTCGTGGTCTTCTGCGCCGCGCTTGCATATCCAATCAGTCTGGATATCTTTTTGGGGATCTTGCGTGCCTTCGTCTTTTTGGTTTTCATGATAGTTTGTGAACCAACAAATATCCAATTTATTTAGTTATTTTCAACCACACTTGCTTAACAGCGAGAAAGAAGCAGGTTTTAATCAATTATCGACGTTTTATTGTAATTTTATTAAAATATGTTTTAATCGAATACTAAATGTTTACATAGTTGGCTATTATTTCGGAATTGGGTTATAAGAATTTAAACAGTCCTTGATTACTATCATATTTTTGAGCTACTATTTCAATGACAATTTACGGTATAAGTTCCTGCTTTTCTCCATAAATAATCTCGTTTCTTCAGCCACAGAGAAAAGCAATGAAACAATATATAACAGATGCAGTCACTACACTGATGAATACACAGAATACAGTCTTATCCAAATAATCTTCTGGCTCGACCCTTCACCGAGCCATAACTTAAATGGTCGATTATCTCGACTGAATCCATCCAACTTCGGGTATCTTGATCATGATCGTTTGCAAATGAGCCCATATAATTCGAAGAGAGCCGTAGCCCAATAATCGCCTCCATAACGGATTGATTATCTGTTCATCTTTTCTCAAGGATCCCAGGCGAAAGACTATATAGAGTATGGATTAGCATATGAAACAAAAAACAGTTCTTTCATTTCATTAAATCCAGGAATACAAAGCCATTCCACAGACTGTGCAAGAGCATGGAGGGTAATAGATTTCTTGACCTCGTATAAGTTACACCCATCACAACCCCGAGAAATATCAGCGGCAACATTCTTTGTACGTTAAAATGTGCCAGAGCAAAGGCTGCTGAACTGACTAAAACGGAGCACCACACTGGCATGTATTTAGTCAAAGAAGGTAGAAGAAAGCCTCGGAATACGATCTCTTCCCAGAGAGGAGCACACACGACAAGTACTAGTGCATAAAGAGCCATTGCAATTGGATCACGTGCCATTATAGACTGCTCGACACTAGAGAGAGTGAGGGGTGTGGAAGGCAGAACTGGTGGTAATAGATCGAGGTTGAACTGAGAGAGACGGTTCACTAATGGGAACATGGAACACCCAAGCAAAACATCAAATAGCCATTTTCCTTTAAGGGTAAATCTAAACCAATCCGACGAGAGGGGACGGAATCGAGACAAAGAGCGGTAAAGGATTAAAATTCCAGCTAGGCCTTCGGTTACGTCTGTTAGAAGGCTGAACAAAGCTTGCCCTCTGAAGGTCAGCGATTCTCTGCTGAAGCCCGTAATATGTGCAGCAAATGGAATCATCCACGAACCAATGAACCAGAATGACATAATCCAAAAAAGTGTAACCTGCATCACCAGAAAGTTTCACTACATTGTTCCATTCTAAACAGAACACTATCCTAAATACATATTAAATTATGAATCCCAGTATCACTGATTTGGCGTCAATTTGCAATTATATTATTCAACGCTGAAGCAACCTTGTCGGCTGAGGAGACAAAAGTAATAATACAATAATCCAAGGGAATCTCTGTCGAACCATCAGAACTTATCAATTTGAAATACTACAAGTACTCTAGTAAGAGAGTTTGTGAAGAAGCAAGCTTCAATCAATCATTGTTCACTGCAATTTATCGTATCAAATAAAATTTCGTAGAGCAAAATTCTTGGCAGAGGCTAACAAATTTGTAAGCCAGTGCCCTAAAATAATTAGGCTCGTCAAAAGACAGTTATTCTTTAAATCATAGTATCAATTGATAACTTTAATGAAATCCTATGTACCAAAGTTAGCTGTCTCAATTCATACTTTTGCAATCAATGGAAAAGAATAAAGATCCAGATATTACAACAGATAAAGTTTATAATCAAATGGAAAAATCACAAATTTATCGCGGAATACCAAATTAATTGTATCTTATACGCAGCCAACTAGTTCTTGCAAATAAAACTCAAGCAACAAACCACAGAGTATATCTGGAGCATCATGTTCTCTCAGGAGAATTCAAATATCACAATTGTGAGAACCTGAAATTCCAGCAGAAGTTAACAATTCCAGTGGCACTCAATAATTCAGAAGATGGTATTTTTCCAGCAGAAGCTATTATTTCAGAAGCTGATATTTTTTAGCAGATTAGAATCCAGCAGACAGAATCCAGCAGCAGAAGAGCGAATTCCAGCAGACAGTTACTGGTTCAGCTTAGACTTGTAACTGAAGCATTAACACGGAATAAAGGCTGTTAATGGCAGATTATGGTCATTAATAGGGAGGCTAACAGTCAGATTTTGGCCTATAAATAACACCCTCAAGTCTCTGATTTGGTGTTACACAAATCTTGAGAGTATTACTTAAATTTTCGAGCTAAGAGAGTGCCTTGTTTGAGCTGTAAAATCCAGTAGCGAGAACAACAAGATTTCCAGTAGACTTCAACCGAAACTCTAGCAAATTACGGTAAGTCTTATATATAAGTATCTTGAAATCAGTTTGATAATTCTGTTTTAACGCACAATTTCTGTATGTTTAATTTCTGATATATGATTTTGAAGCACTGAAACTCACTAGTGAACTAATGGTAAGAATATATATTCTGAACATTTCTGAATTCTGATTCTGATTCTGATTCTGGCCTCACCCCTTAGAGGAGAGAACATATAGGGGACTGATATCAGTTTAGCCATGAAATTCACTAACGTTCTCAGTGCTTACTAATTCTGATTTCTGTTCTGAATATTGTGATTTCTGAATTCTGATTCCTGTTCTGGAAACAAGAGTTTTCTGTATATTATTATATTGTTGTTTCTGTAAAAATGGTGTTTGAAAACTCGGAGTTATTCCCGCCCCTGCTTACTGAGTGACAACCATATCACTCACCCACCAAACCCATCTCAGATAAGAACGAGGAAGAAAAGTTAGAAGAAGAAGAGCAGATTCAATTTTGGGGCTGGTGATGAAGATCGTTGTTCTCAGTTCTGATTTATATGTTATATTCCGCTGTATCTGTTCAGACATTGTATTTCTGGTTTTACATTTTCGCTGTAAAACGTTATTAATGGAGTTGTATCAGACATTGAATATTCATTATTATGAATAAAAGACTGGTTTCTGAATTCTGTACTTCTGAGGCTTGTTGTTTTCGAATGTAAATTTGAGAGCAACGCCGGTGTCAACCAAACCCCGTCTCGGGGCGTGACAACAATACCCAAAGCTGATTTTTTTATACTAAAACTTGGATATACAATGTACCCTCTTGCAGCTAGGCAATGGCAAAGCAATAGACAACTGTCATTTTTCAAAGATGACATTATCACAAGTGGGAAAAGAATCTTACTTGAAGAATGGTCTCTGCAGTCCATGGTACAGTCCACCGTCTCCCAATCACCTTTAACAGTGCATCTACAGCCTGCAAAAGAAAAACAATGAATCCATGGTCACACCCTTACTGTGTTTTTCATGTTCCACGGTATGCTCAAACAACCATTTGTTTAATCTAGAACAATGAGAAATGGCAAGTCATATTATGCAAGTTCTCATGGCCCATGGTAAATAAGCAGCAACAGGAACAAGATAGCAAACCTCAGGAACAGCCAAACAAAGGAACGATATTCTTACCTCTCTATGATTTGTTGCCCAATTTCTTTTTTCAATATTTGGTTTGCTAATTTTTGATTTCTCCGACTCGTGTGGGATTTTCTCGTCCGAATCAGGGTTTGGGGAGCCAGATAAAAATTCTTCATGCCGAAAGCATGAGATTTTCCACTTCTAAATACAAAAATAACCAATTCATCAAAACACTGTATGAAAAGGTCCGTGATATTCTTCATACTTGAGAATCGCACTGTAGCATACAAACGATACTTATGCCAAACGAAAAATATAAAAATTATGATAACCAGGTGATGCACATTAAGAAAGATTGTAAGTTTAAAATAATTATAAGCTCCAAGAAAGATGCTGACCCTTTTAGTCAACCTGGAAGAATGGTTTTTCTCTATCTAAAAATATATCCTATATTAATGCAGATAGGCCTATGACAATCATATTTGATCAACCACTGGATTTTTAGAGCTAATATTAATCCAAATTTTACATAAATAAAACAATAATTAACTAAAACCAGCTCTAAGTGCATTCTTATTCATAATCACAGATCATAAACACATGCATACACAAGCATTTTGATGATCATGTGCGTGATTTCATCAGATGTCCACATTGGCTCCACAATGAAATGTAGAATGACTATTAAACTTAAGAGATTCTCCTATTTAGAAGCTGTCTTTTGAAATTTGGATTCTTCTTGAGTTAAAGCTTAACATTGGTGCTCTTGTTGAGAGTAGATGGAGCAGAAATTACGACCCAAGAAAGGGTTATCATTTGATCAGCATCGGTAATAAGAAACTGTCTTCAAATTATGGGACAGATTAAGATGAGCGCACCAAAACAAATAGCAATAGCTCAGTGGAAAGCCATCCCGAATAAGCTCGGTGGATGCCACCCTACTCCAGGGGTGGAAAATGTTACATATCCCATATTCTTTACAATAAACTGTTGATAAATGCAGAGTGGCTAGTAGCTTGTGCTCTCATGGATTAAATGCAATTCTTACGGCTAAGTCAATTAAATAGAAAATTCAGGAAACTAAACGAATTCAAGGCACTTAAAGCTATCCATTAATAATAATACTAATAATAATAAAATTCAGTAAATATAGAAGTACATAAATAAATACGTAGTTGGCTATAAAATCTCAGCTCATATCCATACTTAACCTTCCGATTTCACACATCTGAAATCAACCACGCGCACATAAATCCTCCAGCAAACAAAAATTTCCAAACACAGTAAAGCAAAGGTTACATCTTCACAAATAATTCACCTTGGTTGGGAACCTGCGATGAGCTTCAGACACAGGAAAGCTCCACGAGTGAGGAAAAGCCGATTTGGCGGCGAATTTCAAAGCTCTAAATCTATGGCTCGAAGTTGAAAGTACGGGGCTTTGCGGCAGATATCGGTAGCTCAGCATCAGATTGCACTCGGGCTGGCGATTAATATCGCTAAATTTCGGGGCTGATGGATTGATTGCAACCATAGATTCTGTGCATTTTACACATGAGGAAACCCTATTTTGATTCAATTCCGTTTTGCGTTCTGTGTCGGCGTTTTAATGGTGTCAACGACTTTTTCTTTTGAGAGTTGAAGAAGAGAGAGAACCTGTCTTATTCTTTTGGATCAATGGTTAGAACTTGGAGGGAGACAGACGCAGAATCTTTCTTCCGGATCATATATTTATTTATTTTTTTAAAAGAATATATTTATTTATTTATAATTTTATATTTACAGATTGGAATAATTTTTCATCTCCAAAAAGCTTTGTATTATCATTTTGTCATCCAAAAAAACTAATTTAAATTAAAAAATTATTTAAAAATTCCGAAATAAGCTCACAACAGAGTGTCTGAATGTTAGAACAGGTGAACAATTATTAATCATCAGAAGTTCAATTTCTTCTATCAATTATTTCTTGAACAAACTTGTCACACAAGATTCGCCCAGAATTATTTGTATAACTAATGTAATTTACTAGCTATCGAGATAATCCGATAATTTATCTCGTACACACCGAAATATAACTACTACCGAGTTTTCACCTCATTTAAAAAAAAAATTCTACACAACAGACCCTCATTTTCGGAGTATTCATGCTTTATAGGTTTACAAAAAGGGGCACGATTCCAGATTCAAGCCTCAATAAAATGAAAAACTACGTTAGAATGAGACACAACTCACAAGGCACTAAATTTATATTTACAACTGATATTAAGACCGAAATATTTACATAAATAGAACATAAGTAGCCACACTTGCAAAGATTCAATACCCTAGTTTTATATCGAGGTTCTAACAGTATCAAACTAAGGAGAGGTGAACTATTCACTCAAACCACTTGCAAGCAATAGTAGTCAAGAATACAAGCCTAGCTAATACCAGTGCTTCAAAGAAGAACTAGAATATTATACGTAAGAACCATCTTATATCCAATTCTGAGGAGTCGTGAAAGATTTTTTGGGCTCTGATGGACCAGCCATATCTCTGCTACTAGTGATGTTGTAACCAGGGCTGCCGGCTAGTACTGCCATAAGATTTCCTCCATGGACCCTTCCTTCTGGCACTCTTCTTGGTGATAGATTGCCTCCATCTGGCAGAGAAATTTGCTGGAGATGTAAATGACTCCAACTGCCCGAGGGAGTCACAATGCTGTTCTCCATCTTCGTGAGATCAAAGCTTATGTCTTCAATGGTAAACATGTGTTTCATCTTACCAGGTAGGGTGGTTCTTATAGTTGCACCGCCATGAACTCTTTTATCTTGAACCAAGGCACCATGAGACGTGCACAGACCAGATTTTCCAGGAGCAAATGAGTTGCAAGGACCATCACTGTTGCCAAATTCGGAACCAGTGTGTCCCCGAGAGCACCTCATCCCTCCACGATGGGCCTTGCAGAAATCAGTGCTGCCCTGAGCACTTTTTCCACAACCTTCAAAGACGCATCTCTTGCCTCCACCATGACGTACACAGAAGTCAGTACGTCCCCTGGCACTCTTTGTACACTCTGGAACAGCACACCTCTTGCCACCACCATGTGCTACACAAAAATAGGTTCCACCATGCACACTCTTTGGGCAGACCCCACCTCCTTCGAACGAGCATCGCTTCCCTCCCCCGTGGCCCTTGCAGAACGGGGTGCTTCCTTCTGCACCCTTGTTACAACCAGTAAAAGTGCAGCGCTTTCCCCCACCATGAGCTTTGCAAAACATGGTGCTTCCTTGGGCTCCTTTTCCACAGTTGGGATACTGGCATCGTCGACCACCTCCATGAGAGATACAGAGACCAGAAAGACCTTCGGCACTCCTACTACAATTTTCTCTCTGGCATCTCTTGCCACCACCATGCCGAATGCACAATCCAGATTTACCTCTGGCAGCCCGTGTGCAATCCTCATGATTGCAGCGCCGGCCACCACCATGGGCAATACAAAAATCAGTTCGTCCTTCTGCACTCTTTGTACATCCTAAAAATTCACATCGTCGACCACCACCATGAGCCTTGCAGAATGCTGTTCGACCTTCAGCACCTTTGCTGCAGCCAGGACGCAGACACCTACGACCGCCACCATGAGCAATACAAAGGCCAGAAGCCCCTCTTGCGCCCTTCAGACACCCCTGAAACTGGCACTGTTTAGTATTATAATTACGTTGTTGTTGTGAGTGTGTTGTCCCGGAAGAACAGGTGACTGAGCTTAGTGGTGCTGTTAAACTTGAGGAGAGATCAGAAGAATTTTTTGTCGATTTGATTTTTCCCATATGCTGATTTAAAAAGTAAGTGTTTCCCAAGTTCTGTGGACAAAAAGAACTTCCTGGTGATCCTTCTTCATCTGTCCTCAAAGCTCCATATACGGTAGCCATCTTTGTTCCATTTTTTTGTGCAGGGGAGATTGGACGAAGGGTTGTAATTTCAGACACAGAAAGCCCACTGGAAAGGCTCAACTGCAGATCAACCTTAGGCCACACATCCATCGATTTATAATTAGAGTTGGCTGATTTTGAAAGGTCTGGTGATTTTTCCCCGCCAAGATAAAGAGTGAAGTCCAGTTCTAGATCCATAGAGGACTCTTCTTCAGTTTCTTTGGCTGATGACATTGAGGTGCATGCGGTTGAAGTACTCCTGTTACTGTCCGAAGAGCTTGACGAATGGCCAAGGCGGAGATCCAGCGAAGACTCAAGTTTGTGATCTATGGGCCCATCTATTGAGCTCCATTTCCGTTTGACTCCCTTAGGAAGAAATGAAAATGAACTTGCAAATCCAGGCGCATCAAATCTCAAGGTTGTGTCTGCAGAATACATAAATTCAGTACCAGCTCCTCCAATTTGGATTGAATTGCAAAGGTTTGTGAAAGCATTTGCAGCAGGGTTAGCAGCAAAACCCAGATTATGAAATCGAGGATCCATGATCAAATAGCTACAGAAGCAACAATCTTATCTGAACAGCAACTCAATTCTAAAGAACAGTCTCCTGGCTTCAGGGTTTTATAAATAAATTATCAACAAAAGTAGGGTTAAATGTCTCAGAATGAGTTCAACACTCCCCCACTCACAAATCCCGAAGTATCACGGCGGTCCATTGGCTGTATAAGGTTACGAGAAGCTATTCCAATTAGCAGCAGTAACTCACGATAATTTTCTCTAGCTCAAGTCTTTCAAAACAATCTGATAGACTGACATCCTGTTACAAAATCACATTATCAATGAGACACTGCTGGATTATGATAGATGTGCATTAACATTTAGTACAGATTCCCATGTCTCCAACGTTAGAAGGTGATGAATGCAGTCTTTCTCATGTGAAATCAAGTTTCCACTTCCAAAATGTACTTTGGCACACAAACGAAAATGAAAGGTAACATGTTACCCTCAAGGCAGTAAATTTCAAGATATTATCACGCAAAGGAAAAAATGCATTAAAAGTTTAGTTTTAACCTCACATTAATCGTTAGACAGAATACCTAAATCATAACTTAACTTGAACAAACTCCTGAATCGCCAAATCATTCTGCTTTATGATATTTCCATCCCTAATATTTAGGAACTAAGAAGCAAGGCAAGCAAGTCAGTTGACTCCGACATACATGATATGTAACTTTTATCCCAAAATACATGAATTACCAAACAGCAGAAGCTTCCCAATAGGAATATAAATTCAGCTAACCAATAAAATTCAACCGATCTACCAAGTAACAGACATCTCTCTCGCATACTAAACTCAAAACCATAAAAACGTTTGCTCCTTATAAGCAATAAAAAGGAAAAAAAATGGCCACGTGTTGACAGTCAGCGATTTTTGAATTAAACTCAAGGAGCAACAGAAATAATTCATAACAAATCAATAATAGGAAATAAGAATAATAACAACCGGAGCTAAGAAATCAAAATCTAAAACAAAATTAAGAGCTCAATACAAAAAAAAAAAAAATCATTCCAAATACATAATTTAGAAAACAGCAAGTTGTAAAAATTCAAAATCGATCCGGAAAAGTCTTACCCCTTGGATTGGATAAGTTATTCATCTTTCGGATTATTTGGGAAGCTATAGCAAGACTTATTCCGATATTCCAGAGATAACCAAAGCTAAAACTAGGGTTTCGATCGGTCGCGCCGGCCTCATGCGAAGGGATAATTTTTTTTAGGGATGAGAATCAACGCTACTTTTTTTTGAGACAGAAAATTGAATCCGAATATGACCATAGTATCGCATCTTTAATTTATTCATCAATAAATATCTAATATCTTAGCGCGGCACGCACTGTATATGTAATGTAAAACTTGGAAAAAATAAAAAAATGAAAGTAGGTTTTTTAAGAAAATAAATAAAACAAAAGTTAACAATTTTTAAAATTAAAATGGTAATATAAGTGGTAAAAAGGTATTTTTGAAATTATATCCCCAAAATAATAAATATTAGTTAGTCTGTAATTTTACTTTAATTAATAAATAATTTAAATTTAACTTTTTTTATTAAAAAACCTAGAATATGTGCCGCGGGACCCAATAAATGCGTTCTCAGCTTCCATTCTATATTCATACCGGGATTGAACCTTCCCGTGTTTTTGGTACACAAACATCCATCCCCACTCAACCACACCCACTTCTCTTACACCCATACACTCACATATCCATGTTTATTCGAGTTCGGAAAAATCGGAGATCAAATAACATTTTTATTTCAAAAATATTAATGAGATAAGACAGAAGACGAGTATAAAAATTCCCCGAACCAAAACTTATTTTTATTTATTATTATTAGTGATAATATTAAAATCAATACTAATATTAGTAATATCATTAATATTTTTAAAAAATAATATTATCATTATATTATTAATATTAATAATATTATAATTTTTATTATTAATATTATTTTCGAGGTGGGTTCGAGGGATGGGGATGCAGCATTATGATTTACTCAAACACCACAATGAAAGCTGATGATACCAAATTTTCCCTGGGTCCGGTCTGGTGAGCTTGAGATTCAAATCAGCGATGTTTGAACCGGAGCGGATGGACCACCACCGGTCTATACAAACTAGTAGATATTGGAAGGTGCTGATAATTTTTCCGGCGTGACCACTCTGAAGTTTTGATCGGATTTTGTGTTTATGAATAAAGAAATGAGAAGATACAATGTGTGGAATAGTGCTGAAGAGAGTTCATGTCCCCCTATCCATGAAATATACATGGGTATTTATAGTGGTTGAGAGGACTTCTTACCATACTGTGCCGAAGTCCATTTTAGGTAAATTTCCCTATAAAATTAAACTCTTCTACAATCATTGCAAGTTCGAGCCGGATTTCTTGTCACATCTAATCATACGGCGAGATTCTAGCATATTTAAAGATCATTCACGTTTTTGACATTTGACAAAGTTCTTAGGATAGAAACAAGACACTTGGGCCTGAGATTCATGACACAAGCACCTGTGCTTGACAGAACCCTGCTCCGGGCGCTGGTTGGGCTCGGCTACCAGTGGTTCGGTTGAGCTTTGCCCAGGGCTTGGCCACTAGTGGCTCGGCCGAGCTCTGTCCAGGACTTGGCCGAGCACTGGGGCTCGGCCATCAGTGGCTTGGCTGAGCTGTGTTCAGGACTTGGCCGAGCACTAGGGCTCGGTCATCAGTGGCTCGGCCGAGCAGCCGAGCCCTGCCCTTGACTTGGCCGCGCACCAAGGCTCCGCCATCAGGGGTTCGGCCGAGCACCAAGCTCGGCCGAGGTGCTCAAGAACGGCTGAAGGGCTCGGCCGAGCCCTGCCCATGACTTGGCCGAGTACCAGGGCTCGGCCATCAGGGGTTCGGCCGAGCACCAAGCTCGACCGAGGTGCTCAAGAACGGCTGAGCTCGTCTAGAGATGATACCGAATTCAGACGAGTCGTGCTTGACGGGTTGCGTTTAAGGTCCTCGGGAAGAAATAGGACTCGAGCACGGTTGAATATTGAGGGCATCAAAAGCTACAAACACGAAATTTTTTGTTTCAAAATAATCCAAGAAACAAAAGATTTTACTGGGCTAAGCTAACAACAATGGATGGCTACGGTGAGTTCTTGGAGTCGGCCTGTCCTTGCCGAAAGGAACTCTTGATTGGTGCTGATTGCGACAAGCTTCAAACGGTAAGGAAAGCTGCTAAGAAGAAGGTATGTGAATGGGCATTGACAAAAGTGAAAATAAAACTCTAGCCCGTCCCACTCTAACCCGCAGCTCAAGCGGGCTCAACCCCTATGGCCCTCTTCAAATGACTTGATATTTCATCTACCCAGCTCACATAATTTCTATTACGAGACGGGTCAATTCGACGAACTCGGTCTAATTTGACAACTCTACCCACCAGATATCAGCTCGAGGAAATGAAAAAAATATCTAGATCGATATGGCTATTGTTTTTGCATAATATAGAATATAATATTTTTGTGCACATGTTTAGATAGAATTTTTTGATAATTAATTAAAATAATTATTAAAGTTTTTTATTTGTTATTATTTTTGTAATTTATGGTACATCATGACTCCAAGGTGGTTGTTTTAATTCTAAAAAAATGGATATTTTAGATCCTTGCACTATCATAATATAGAATATTTATAGATATAATTGATTATATGACGAATTTTACATGATATGATGATATTAAATTTACTCCAAAAAATTTAAAAGCTAGTGCTTAAAATAAAATACTCCCATTCATATAACATAAAATATATTCAAATCCAAACTAATAATATCTTAACATAAATTTTAAAATTTCGTAAGTTTAGTTTATATAAAAAATTCAAAATATATAAATAATTTTTAGATCATCCATAGTGATCTTCAAGNTATTTTTCTTATCATCTTTTTTACCAACATTCGAAGAGATTAATATCAACACGAAGCCTAAAATACACTTCTCCTTCAAACGCATCGGTACTCAGTGTCGCTACACCTCTCGTCATGAAGAAATCACCGGTCCCACCAATGACCGAAATGTCCCTTGTCTTGTTCATCAATGGATCGGCACCGGCAAAATTTATGCTTCCCTTGTGATCAGTCGAGTTGAAAACGAAAGAAAACCCTAGCCATGCAGTGAATACATCCTTCTTATCGTATAAGTAGAATCCCTGGGCCCGACCAACTGGGGGAGAGTGGAGATTATTATCTAATGTGATCGGATCGTCGAAAACAACCACGTTTCCGAAGTGATTCTGGCCCGCTAAAATGGTGGTGTTCCCCCAAGCCGGTGCCCCTACAATGGCTGCTGTAGCATTCTTAGAGTTTTGCCCATTGTATAGTATGTCGTGGAAGTAGAAAACCAGTTTCTTGCATGGTTGGTGGTGGTGGTGCCGCCGGGTGGGCCGGTTGTTTGCAGTTGTAAAACTGAGGAGCAGGAAGAAAATGGCCATGAGACTCAGGTTTATGTGTACAAGTTCAGCCATGCATATGGTGAGGCGGTGGTGCCCGGGGGTTTTAATTTGGAGTGGAGAGGATACTAAGATATAATGAATATTGATCGGGTTAAAGCAGGATATATATATATATATGGTTACGTAGTAGTTCAAATTTCTCTGTTCACTAGGGGTTTTTTTTTGGTGTAATTAGTTATTAAAATGTGTTACTAAACTCGTGATGCTTGACTTTGAAGGCAACTTAGGACAACTTAAGTGCTTGAAAAGTTCAAAAACAGTTATTAATATTTTATACGGAATCTCCAATCTTGTAGTTTAAGACTTATCGCCCCATCATTGCATTCCATGTTTGTTGCATATAATTGATTAGGTACCCAAATCCATTACCTGTGCTTAACCGGGTGGTTGCTTAGGATTAGTTCAAATTTGACATTTAAAAATCAAGGGGGAGGTAGCGAAATCCGTCGTCTAAGTTTGTTTGCATTGGATTTTCGCGTTTTTTGTTGTGAGAATCGGGTGTACGAGAATATCAAACGTGAAAGTTATCATGGTTGTTATGTCATAAATTTAGCTATTAATTTTGATCGATATTTAAAAAAAAAAAGAAAAAATTAAATTTAAGGTTATATATCTCTAGTGATACAAGTACAACCACCACCACCACGCATTCAGAAAGCGATGTATTAGCTCATTGTGGTGTGAAACAGTACGTTTTACCCGAAATATACATTTGTAAATGTGCTGGTAGTGCCTCGAGTCCACTTGCAACAACGTATGGTGTTCGATCGAGCAAAGCCAGATTTTTAATTAAACTAAATGGATATGAAAGATGTTTAAAGATTTATATAATATTATAGTATGAAATTTAGTTTTTTTAAACGTCGTAAAAAATTTGAACAATATCCTTCAATTGTATTTAATCAAGGTTTCATTACTATAAATTAATCAAGCTTTTTATTTCACAATGTCAATACTTCAATTTAGTGATCATACATAAATTAATTCTCAAACCTAATTTTAATTTCCTAGACGGATCCACTAGTTTTGTTGATGAAATATTCTGAGTAGTTATGCCTACTCGTGTCAAATCTTCACCAACCATTTTTCGATGGACGAAGTTATCCACTTACTAAACTATTTCCTCGCCGAAAAATGTACAAGATTATTAAGAGAAAATCGCATATCATGTATATATTTTTTTTGCAATTTTGGTCATTTATATTCTAATTTTTATAATTTAAGTCATTTTTTATATAACTTGTCACTACACGCATCAAACCCAAATTAGCACTACGTTGAAAAAAGAACTAAATTGCCAAAAATAAATATCGTAGGTAAGACTGGAATCTGACAATATAAATTATCAAAATCGCATAAACATAAATATATAATACCAAAATTGCAGTTTTTCCGATTATTAACTAGGAAGTCCTTTTGGATTTATTGCGCGGTAAAGAAAATAAGCAACTGGATTTCTCATTCGCGACAAAATAAATCAATAAAAGGTCTAAGAAATTATTCCAGAACCCGCTCATTGAAACTTTATATTTGGATAACAGTATTTTTTTCAAGATTATTCCCAAAAATCAGAAATTGAGTTCCATGGTATCTTAATCTCGAAATTATTGTATCGAATTAAAACTTTATCAAATGATACATTCTTATCTTTATATCGTTCTAGAAATTAGGCATCCAATCCCATATCATCTGAAATTTGTTCTCCCTTGCCATTGAGCTACTACAACAAGAAAACATACACTACAAAGACCAACAAATTTAAAATTAGAAGTGACTTAGCTTAAGAGGAGATAAGTAGAGGAAATACATGCGAAAGATATTGATTTTTTTTAGTGTTATATTCATCTATGTGGACATTCGAGTCAATCAATCCACTTTCAACAAAAGCAGGTCATTTGCAAATCAATCCCCCTTTCGATGTATATATATATAACACAAAAACTGAAAAATTATGTTGTAATTTGATATGTTTTGATCAGGAAAATTACATTTTTAATACTTTAATTTGCATATATATTTTTTATACTTAATTAATTATGTTATCAATCATTTCATGACTTTAGTCTAGCTACTAACATGCATTTTTTTACTTTAGTTTTTTCCACTACAATGATGACGTGAGACATGTTAATAAATTTCAGTAGCTCATTATCATTTTTGTGTCATATCAGCACTCTAATGAAAATGATTAAAATCGAAGAAAATATAAACTAGTAGATTAACACCGTAAATTGATCGATAACATAACCAAAAATAAAAAATCAGTAAGTTAAATGACCAAAAATACGATTTTATGGTATTAATCTTTGGTTATGTTAGTAGTCAAATTTTGACTTTAAACTAAAAAGTTGGTCTTTTTTCTTGGAGCCTACTGATCGTTTGGTAATCGTTGATGTCTTCAAAAAACTGCTGATATCTATTATGATATCGGATACTGCTAGCATGATTAGTGAGAAATTGAGATAAAAAAAAATTCCCAACTTAAGATCAAATTTTAACTACTTCAAGACCAAAAGTTAAAACATGACAAGTTGCATGACCATTTTTGGGAATGTAAAGTGTTTGGTTTAAAATATTTACGTTTTGGAGAAATTAGTTGTTATCGACTCCATTCCCGGTGATCTGCTGTTGCAACAAATAATGACTGACAACTAAGAGGGGACCCCCGCCTGCAGCTACCAGAAGAAACGAAACGTGAGACTATCAAGAAATCATTATCTGAGATGGATTTCACTTCACGGGGTGAAAGAAATTATCATAAAGCCATCCATCTGCTCACGAAATAGATCGAACTATAGCTGGACTCGTTTACTGGATCTATGCGGAGTCAGATCCAAAAATCGTGGAGGGTAAAAATCATTAAAAAATAGAAAATGTTATTAAATTATTTAAGATTTCACCCCCACCTCAGGGTTTTTCGGTGCAATATAAATCTACGTTTCCTTCTTTTTAATTTTTATTTTATTATTGGATTTAAAAAAAAAAAAAAAAAACTGTGCAGATTTGAAAGAAGTAGCTAGATCTAAATTGTCGTGGATCCAGGTCAGAAGGCGCAGTGGAAACGATGAGGAGATATCGGTAATTGCACCGACCAGAAGACGTGCCTGGGAACTTGTTGCTACCAATGAGCTGCAGGGTCCAAGATGCCCACTGTCGTTCACAATTTTGTACTTGAGTTCTTGATTTTCAAAAAACCCTAAACTCGGTGGATGAATTAATGGAATCCTCGTTATTTTCTGCACAAATAAATCAAGGGTTTTTTTTTAAATGACTAAGCATAATAAAAGGACAAAAAAATTGTAATTAAACTTCTATTATAAGTATAAATATGTGCAAAGTCACAAGTATCCATCCATAATTTTTTATTTTTTTAGCTGGGATTTGTAAACATGAATTTTAAACCCGAGATTTCGTCCCAAACATGAGATTTTTAAGTCACATGAGTTATACTGGATCCATAAATTTAGTGAAACTAAGGAGGCATTATATATTTTAAAAATTAATCTTAGAGTTGTTTTAATATCAGTGTAATTAAAATTATTTTTTTGTAATTAATATCAATAACTTCGACTCCAACCCTACTTATTGCCATAAACCATACACTTAAACCCGAAGTTAGACCCAGTGAGAATAATGGTCAATATAATATCTACACGAACCAAAAAGGGAAAATTTGAAATTTGAATCTATATGTTCTTTGCTTCACGTTTGCACCGTGCTGATCTTTGTCTGCCTTCCTCGCCCGAATTAATCTTCGATCTGGTTCTGCTAAACCCTAGCTAATTATATTTAATTTTTTATGTATGGGGGATTTGGAATGAATATATATCTTTAAAGCAATTGCCAAAATCAAAGCAGAGAAGTAAAAATATAATAAAATGCAATTCAGTAAAGTAAAAATATAATAAAAAAACACATATAGAATGAAATGGAAATTAAAGGGAGCTCCCTTCAGTCCAAGAACAGGAAGCTTAAGATCCAGCTTGACTCCCGCTTCATTCACTCAGTTACCGAGTGAGTTAGTTACTCGGCATTCGAATGAATGAGTCGGCAGCAAATTGAACCCTGCGGAATCCCACGTATGGACTAAAGAAAGCTCACTTTGGATCAAATTAATTATCTCGTCAGTAGAAGAAAACATATAATTGAACCCTTGAGGACTGAACTTGTGGTATATATGGATCTAGATCGAATATCGAACTAGCTAGCAACTGAGAAAACTAGCTAGTTAAAATGCAGGATGAAGAAGGATTTTTTGGGGAAACTTTGTAAGAAGCTCATGAAATCTAAGGTGAAACACTGGCTTTTATAGCTAAAGAAGGTTGGGGAAGATATATTATTAATTGTAGTTTTGGTATCAGTGGCGTTATGAAATGTGAAAGGGAAGAGATTCATATTCTTCACTATTATTAGTATTTACTCCAATTTAAATGTCCGTCAGTACCTTTTTCTTAAATTAAATAAATAAATAGACATATATTGTTCGTTTAATACTGCCCTACAATGTTTATCCAACAGTTATCTACTCGCAACTATTTGTGTGTGTGTGTGTGTTCGGAGAAGATCTTCGGCACCGTCATCGCGTATGTGTGTGTGTGTNTATATATATTTGTGTGTGTGTGTGTGTGTTCGGAGAAGATCTTTGGCACCGTCATCGCGGTGAGTAGGGTATAAAATATAGACAGTCCAATGCAAAAAAAATTTATGTAAAGATCTGCAAAGCTTTTTAAAATAAGAAATTCATCTGTACTAATAGCATATATAATTGGTAAAGAAAATTAGTTAGTTTTATAAAATGTGATTTTTCTGAGCTCGTACATACATTGCTCTACTTTTTTGAAAATGTTCCTCTTAAAATCCAAGAAATATTAGTTTCATATAATGAGTTATGTTAATTTAACTAAAAAGATCTTTTACTCAACATTCTCATCTTATAATGAGAAATCATAATTTTGAGAAATACTGAAATTAACAAAATTACTAATAGAATTTTGTTTTTGTTTTTTTATATATGTATGTATTTAGGTAATGCTTTGTTTTACTAGAATATCAAGAGTAGGGCAAACAAGTGTGATCCAGACATCCTGTGCATTTCCCTTACATCATTAATGCACATGTGTAAGTAGAGTAAATTAAAAGTTGATAAAAATTATATTTTATTATTTAAAAAAAAAACGAATTAAACATCCAGTTAAGTACAAAGCCTATTATGAATTAAAGCAATTACGGAAGTACAATATTTGTATCTCTAAATAAATTAGTTCGAACATTGATTTAAGCTGTTAGTTTCCATAACTGGAAAGCACTTCTTCAGACATGAGACGACATCACATTTTTGAGTGTCCATTTTATAAAATATAATTTTGCAAACAAAACATTTAGGTGGATGTAATATATAATTTTATCTTATATATCCACTACAAAAAAAAAAAAAAAACATGTTAGCGACGGTTTAAAAAGAATCGTTGTCAAATTTTGCGACGGTTTTTCTTTAACCGTCGTCATTAGCGACGGTTTTAATGTGCGACTGATGTCCTAAAATCCGTCGCTAATTTAGCAACTTTGCGACATAATTTGAAAAACCGTCGCCACATTAGCGAGGGATTTTTTAAACCGTCGCTAAATTTGCGACTAATTTATAAACAGTCGTTAATTAACGACAGTTTGTTTAAACCGTCGTTAACTAGATCGTAAAAACAGTCGCTGTTAGTGACAATTTTATCAAAAACCGTCGCTAAATGCCTTTATATTTGACCTCTCCGAGCTCATTTTTCCACTACAATTTCTTGTCTCATTTCTATATTGGCGTGTTTGTGTCTTTTCCAACGAGTCGTCTTCCCGTTTTTTAGATATCAAACTCGATATTTCATATTTTGATTTTTATTATATCTTGTTGCATGTATAGTTTGGAAAATATTTCAGATTTGTATATTATGATATATAGTTTAATTTGTTTTGTTGCATGTATTAATTTTTTTAAGACCATCGCTAATTAGCGACCGTTTTTGAAACCGTCGCTAATTTGTGGCGACGATTTCTATTAACTGTTGCTAATTAATTAGCGACGGTTTTTGAGAAACCGTCTCAATATTCAACGACGCTGACTTTAGGGACGATTTGAATGTCCGTCACTAAAACCGTCACTAAGATATAATTTTTTTCGTAGTGACCATTACAACTATTTTTATCCTCTAAAGTCTACAAATAGTAACATAAAACCATATAAACCAGAGTAACAACAAAGCTAACACTGAAATCTCTAGATCGAAGTAAATCAGAATAAAAAAATCTATGTCAGCACTTAAAATGAACAAATCCTTCAGTTGTCAAGTAGAAGTCGATCAAAACATGATTAGCAATGAATCTTTTGAAGTTAGATATAAATTGTTCAAGAAAAAATAATATCAATTGATCATCAATATTATTAGGGAATTGTTGAGAATACCGCATTTTGAGAATTGAATGGCAAAGAATGTGAACAATAATATTCTGAAAAATTAATTAATAAATTTTGATTGAACAAGTGTAGGGCTCCATTTAGCGATCATCGTCTTAATTAAAGTACAATCTTGAAAGATATACGAACCTCATCTCTCAAGTTCTAAAGTAGTAGCTGTCGCATCGTAAATAAAAAAGACCATTAAATTCTTTATGTCGGATTTTAATTGTTTCTTTTGTCTTTTGAATCGACATGAAATCACGACACAATGTTTGTTTTATATTTATCGGGAATAATTCATTCTCAAGAAGCTAAATTTGTGACTAAATCGAAACTTTATTCGACGTTTGTCTTAAATTAAGAGCATGAAGGGACATCACTTAACATTTTGACTATTCAAGCTAGAATCAATTATAAATTTAACGTTAAGTTGATATTAATGCTCTGCAAATAAAGTTAGATTTCACGAAAGGTTTAAAAATCATCCAAATTTAGAAATATTTAATGAGGATCAAACTTGAACTTACATTTAATTAGAAACCAATATGTGTCTTTTTATTATCCTTGATTTATATTCTTCCAACCTTTATTAGTTAACAATAATTAAATCCCAAGAAATACCTTCGTCGAAGAATTAATAATACAGTTATTCGAAATGAAATCACACTTTAACGCATATAATTTTTTTTTAATGAAAGTTGACTTTCGACAGAAAATTAATAATAAGGATTATTCGATGTAAAATGTGCTTTTTCCATTTTCAATAAATTTCTTATTCAGTGGCAGGACGAAAAATCGCCACACACTATTAAAAAAAAAAGGAAGAATGTGATATCTCATTTAATTTATGTGTAATTATTGAATGTCAAATTATACGAGTTCAAATAAATTTCTTCTTGTTAGGACCAAATTAATTAGTTTGAAGTTGAAGTAACTAAATATAAATCAAATGATTTTTTTTCCTCTCTCAAACTAAATTGTTGTGTATAGATCGATGGATTTTCAAATCCATTAATTTCAAATATATTCAAATGTATTTTTATAGTTTTAGAAAACAAGATCATAAACTTCAAATCCAATTATTACATGTTAATTTTGATATATTTTAAATTTACCCAATAATGAATGTATTTGAATTCTATTCTACTTAATATAACTAATGTGTAGATAAATATGATATCATTTAATATTTTATCAATTCTTTCATTGTTTAAAAAAGCAATCGAAATCCATGGATTTCAAACTCATCCATCCGAATGCAACATAATATTTTAACGCAGTTTGACTTGGAGTTTAATAATTGATTGAGTTAATTAGATTAAACAAATATTATTTTCTATTGAACATAGCAAATATTAGTATTTGAATATTTAAAAATATATAATTTATTTATATATGTGTGTGGAGTTTGTGGGCCACTCCGAGAGAGACAAGCACAATTGGTTTGGGCCAAAGAACACATTCTGTTTTGGGTCGACCTGGCTTGACCAAAAATTGTTTCGGTCGGTGAATGAACACTCCAACTCATTATCCAAGTTTTTTCCTCCACCTTCCCTACCATCTTTTTCAGCGAATATGTGTGNTCTCTTGAAAACATGAACAATTTGAAGGTACCTTGCAAATTTAAATCAAATACTAATGAATTTGACGACATAATTTGAAATGCAGAGTTCGAGGGAGAAAAGTGTGCTTAACTGTTTGTTACCAATTTAATCACTTGTAAGTAAAATCAGATTTAATTCATCGACACCTTCGCAAACCCATTTACAGAATCTTCTCTCTGTTTGTTGCGACGGTTCTTTAAAGATTAATTCACGCAACAAAAGCTCCTAACTTGCCGAACAAAAGTGAAAACAGGGGACAAGAAATCGCCAACTTAGTGCTGCCGATCTTATGGGACGGCGCCGTTGAGGGTGGGATGGGTGGCCGGGGATCGAACCACCGGTTATCCTCTTAGGTGTCATTCTTCGGGAGTCGAATTTCCTTCTTATTGCTCTCCATGTTTGCGACTATGGCAGCATATCAATAATAATTTAATTATTATGGTAGAAATTATTTTCATCAAAAGTTCAAATTCATTTAAATGATCTCTATAATAATAATTTATGTTGTCTTGCCCTTGTCCTTGCCTCTGACCATCCAGTGAATTCCTACATAGACACTCTTGGTCAACGCCTTTGAAACCTAGCAAGCTCAATGGTATGATTTTTACATGACATGATTTGTATGCCCACACTTTGTTGGCATATTCCTCCCTATTTTCTTGTCAAAATTATCTAGCAACCTAATCTTAAAGAAACCTTCGTACAAATTTATCAAGAACAAATAAGAAAAACCAAATTTGTCAATCTGGGGGAGGTTTGATCCAAATGACACTTGCTAGACACCAACACATGGCTTGTGTTCGTTACATGGTTGAGCTCCTCTCGTTTCCAATCTAAAAATAAAGAATACCCGATAAAGCGAAATGAAATGATCGACACGAATATTGCCTTAAAAAAGCGTACAAAGAAGATGATACAAAGGACTTTGTTATGAAGCATAATAAAATGCAAAGTTCCAACCACAACTTCCTCTTAGGTATGTACGCTACCAAATGAATTGTTGCAAATAAAAAGGAGTCTTTGTTTTCTCTGAGATTTGCCCAATATTTGCCGAACTCAAATGCTTGCTTGGCTGGATCCCCAAACTTGGATCATTTGGAGGCTTAGGTTTTTTTCGAAATCGAGTAATATTTATTTAAAAAATCAGGTATGAAATTCGTAGAAAAATCGGATCAAACCATGAAAGCAGCCATATTTAAGAGCCCCATTAGCTTTGCTTAATTGATGACCCTGTGAGCCAAGAAGATACGAACGAAGCAATGTGCCACCTTTTCAAACTTCAAGGTGATGGCTTTCTTGTGGTGGCAATTGGGAATACCTTTTTCTACTCATGCACATATCTCTTTCTTGTTTTCATGCAATTGGGAAAATTGATTTCATTACATATAAGATATTATTTATTTAATTTGGTATATTTTGTGCAATAGAATGAAGAACATTAATCCAAACATGGAATTGATAAGTTAAATTCTGCTGGCCTTGTCGGATATGCACACTATCTCAAGATAATCTCAATAATTGCAAATTATAATATGATGATTTTTAAACAAAATGATCTCCAGACTCTTATGAGTTAAGAAATTGCATTTTAAAA
Organism: Primulina huaijiensis; assembly: GCF_012295235.1. Taxonomy (NCBI): domain Eukaryota; kingdom Viridiplantae; phylum Streptophyta; class Magnoliopsida; order Lamiales; family Gesneriaceae; genus Primulina; species Primulina huaijiensis. Next base: position 134,471 of record NW_027358705.1, on the reverse strand, counting down.
AAAGAAGAAAGAAAACAAGTAGTTTAATGAGAGAAAAGAAAACCCTTCTCAAGTCATTCCTAAGGCTACAATTAATATTTATTTGATTTACCAATTATCTCGTATTATTCAACTAATACACTTTTGATTTTTTTTTTTTTAAAAAAAAAAACACATTCAATGGCATGATTGCAATCGGGAGTTTTATGTCCACCATTAATAATTCATAACCCTTGGGAATGACGACGGTACATGCATTGGCAGTGCATGAATAAGTGAGAGTTGTCGCATTTAAAGTCAAGGGTCAATTCCTTTCATTTCATTCCATTGTTCATTGTCCACTACACATTGTTAAATTATTTTTAAAAAAAATAATAATTAAAGATTAGAACAATAATCTACAGTAATCTTGTAATCGAGCTAAATTACAGAGAAGATCCAACTTCTATCAAATTCAAATTAAATTTTTACTGGTGTCTGACATAATTAGTTTTGTTTAGAATTAATTGGAAAAAGACTGGATTTGAGCATTTTCAATCAATTATATCTTTTTTTCCTTTTTAACAGTGATTGAATTCCAACACTTTTTTTTGGGAAATTTGCATTTGAAAGTTGTAGCTAGGTTTGATTCTTGTCAAATCTTGGAAGTAGTAGACTAGTCATCGTGCTTTTAAGTCTAGAGTTCAATTAATTATGTAAAAAAATTCAATACTCTGAATATCTCATATAATATGCATCTATCCTTTTTGTAAAAAGAAATATATCTAAGAGACTCAAATTTTTAAGTCCTAAAAAACCATGAAAAAGGCCACAAGCTAATTGATTGAGATGTTCGAATTTATTAGTTACGATGAATGCTCCATCCTGTACAAAAATAGTACAGGCACTTAAGCTTCAAGCTCTTCTTTCTCTCTATTCACCATTTGTCAGACAAATAGTAGTTATTTCCAGTTCAAGAGCTATTGCCACTCAAACTAATATCAAAAGCACAAAGAACAAAAAGAAAAGTGTTCTGCTTCTGCTTCTGACTCTTAAGTTCTCCTTCAAAATCTTACCTTTTGACCCAAATCACCACATTTCAAACTCTCCCAGTTGCGATTCATAAACCCATTTCCAGAATCTTGCTCATACGTTTTCAAGATACCGTTCTTTTTACTCCTGCACACACAGACATAAATATTTGTCTCCCAGCTTTTTTTCAGCTCCTTGTACCAATTTAAACTATGAAAAGATGGGTTCTTTAGTTTTAAAAACAGTTTAAAAATTTCTTGGAGCCAAGGAAGAACCAAAAACAGTAAAATGGCGAAACATCCATTTTTTGTGGGAATCTTGTTCTTGTTTTCACTGGTGGAATTCAGTTTTTCTCGAGTACTTGTTCATAGTGACAAGCGAGCTTTGCTTGATTTTGTAAACAAGCTGCCGCATTTCCATTTCTTGAACTGGAATGAAGAACTTCCAGTGTGCAAGAACTGGACCGGAATCACTTGCAGTGAAGATGGCACTCGAGTGATATCGGTAAGATTGCCTGGGGTTGGGTTTCAAGGCCCAATTCCAAGAAATACTTTGACCCGCTTAACCGCGTTGCAGATCTTGAGTCTCAGATCCAATGGCATTAATGGTTCTTTCCCCACGGATTTCGGTAACCTCAAAAACTTGAGTTTCCTTTATCTTCAGTACAATAATTTCTCAGGTCCCTTGCCTCTGGATTTCTCTGTTTGGAGTAACTTAACATTTGTTGACTTGTCAAATAATGGGTTTAATGGGAGTATTCCTAGTTCACTTTCGAGTTTGAGTCAGCTCACAGCTTTGAATCTTGCTAACAACTCACTTTCTGGTGAGATTCCTGAGCTGCCTTTGCCAAATTTGCAGTTGCTGAATTTGTCACAGAATAATCTTGTTGGTAGTGTGCCTGAATCACTTCATAGGTTCCCAAAATCCTCATTTTTTGGTAATAATGAGTCTTTATTGGAGTATAACGTCACTAGTCCCCCTCTTGTTCTGCCTCCTCGTGATCTAAATCCAAATGGAAAATTTAAAAATGGTGGGAAATTGAGTGAAAGGGCTTTGCTTGGAATTGTAATAGCTGCTTCTGTTCTTGGGATTCTTGGTTTTGGTTTTGTGTTACTTGTTTGCTTACTTAGGAGAAAATCTGTGGATAGTTTCCCTGGGAAATTGGAAAAAGGGGATATGTCCCCTGAAAAGGCAATTTCTCGTAACCGAGAAACGAGCAATAAGATGGCTTTCTTTGAGGGATGCAACTATGCATTTGATTTGGAAGATTTGTTGAGGGCTTCTGCTGAAGTTTTGGGGAAAGGTACGTTTGGGACTGCATATAAGGCGATACTAGAGGACGCAACTATGGTGGTGGTGAAGAGGTTGAAAGATATAAACGTCGGAAAGAGGGAATTCGAGCAACAGATGGAGGTTATCGGAAGCATCAAGCATGAGAATGTGACTGAGTTGAGGGCTTACTATTTCTCGAAAGATGAAAAACTTATGGTCTATGATTATTATAGTCAGGGAAGTGTGGCTTCAATGTTACATGGTATAACCTTTAATCCGATCTTCATGGTTTTGTTTGTCCTGCATGGTTCATATGTTTTTTTCTGAAGTGAGTTATCGGTTTGGAAACTGTATAGTCTTAGTTGTTAGAAATAGATGTACACACTACACATGCGCATATGTACTTGTATATTGGAAGTTTATGTGATTTTGTTATTAGCTAGGATCAATTTACTGCCTTTTTTTATCCAGATTTATAGTGGGTTTAGGCCTTCATATGTGAACAACGTAAATTCTATGTTGTGGTGCGTGTTCGTTTCACCATGTCTCTTCAACTTTAAAATTTAACACTTAAGTACTGGAAAGTTAGCATATGCTTGTCGATCAATGAATATAATTGCGGCAACTTGTGATTTTCATCCAAACATGCAGGAAAACAAGGGGAAGATCGGTGCCCTCTAGATTGGGAAACTCGACTAAAGATAGCCATTGGTGCATCGAGGGGCATTGCTCGTATCCATAGAGAAAATGGGGGCAAACTAGTTCATGGAAACGTCAAATCATCGAACGTATTTCTAAATCCTCGAAAATTCGGATGTGTGTCAGATCTTGGCCTTTCAGCAATAACAGCGTCATTAGCTCCAACACTTGCTCGTGCGGCTGGCTATCGTGCGCCGGAGGTTACAGACACTCGTAAAGCAACACAACCCTCTGATGTGTATAGTTTTGGTGTGATGCTACTTGAGTTACTAACTGGGAAACCTCCTATCCACACGACTAACGGTGATGAGATGGTTCAGTTGGTTAGATGGGTGCACTCGGTTGTTCGAGAAGAATGGACTGCAGAGGTGTTCGATGTGGAATTGCTGAGGTATCCAAATATTGAAGAAGATTTAGTAGAGATGTTGCAGATAGCGATGGCCTGCGTGGTGAGAATGCCGGATCAGAGGCCCAAAATGGTGGAAATAGTCAAAATGATCGAAAATATACGACAAATGGATCCTATGAAACCCGCGTCTTCTGAGACCAAATCTGAAAATACGACGAGGTTGGCACCCCCGTCACCACCACCCGGTTTTTGAAACGAACAACCTCCACCTCCACCTGTTCACCAGTTCGGTGGACGAAGATCGCGATTGGAGACTTATTTTGGCATGATCCAGGTCAAGAAAAGGTTGGAATGGGTTAAAGGTATGTATTTTTTTATTAAATGAAACATGCTGTTGTGATATTATTGAATCTTAATCTTTTTTGCTTTTCAATTGCACATGCATATGTATTGTCTATTTCTTCGTGATCTGATCAACTGTGTCGCTTTTACCACTGGTAAAAGTATTTTATAATGTACGTTTCCGTCTCAAATTTTTTTCTCGGGATACTTTTATTTTATGATAAAACGAAAATAGATATATCGTCAGTTGGAAAATGCATGCTACATGTAAATTGAGAGATAATTTTGTAATTTACATGTAACATTGTTCTCTGGGCTGTTTCTTCTTCCCCTTGGTTAATTTGATTTTTGTTTAATGTATTTGTTTTAGGATTTTGTTTTAATCCGTTGACGTGAACTGAAAACCAAACATTTCTTAAGCTCTGGGCGCGCCCAGTGTGTTTTCGCCACTCATTTTAAGGGGGTGTCAATCGGGTCGGATTTTGAGTCAACCCGAGAATTTTTTTCCAACCCGAAAACCCCCAACCCGAACATGAACCAGTCTAACTCGAATTTTATTTATTTATTTTAAAAAAATTAATGAAAAAAATTCGAAAAAATAAAAAATACTAATAATATTTTAATTTAAACACATAATAACAAAATTTTCGATTTAAAATTGAAAGTTTAACGGTAGAAAATTAAAAATATATTTACTAAATCAAATCAAATAAACAATTGTTAAAAAATTAAAAAAATATACAAAATAAATATTAAATGATGAAAATTTATCATATAAATATACAATAAAATAAATTTTGTTCAAAAATATGATATATAAAAATATAGGTAATATTTTCAACAAAAAAAAGTTTTCGTGTCAACTCGCGATCCAACCCGAAAATCCCAACCCGAACTTGATTTTTTTCGTGTTGGTCGTATCGGGTTAACGGGTCGTATTATATTTTGCCACCGTCTGTCTCATTTTAGCCTTTTTGTACAACTATTTATCGGGTGTCTCTCACACTTGCAACTGCCACTTATTTTCTTGAATCTCCGATCTTTATTTGCTCGTGCCACACCAACAAGGATCCAGAACCAATGGCCAATAAATGTCCGGAGACAATATGTTCAACAACTAAATTTTTTAAAAATAAACAATGAGTTAAAAAAATGATTGAAAACTAAATTCTTATAAGTTGGTATTAACAAAATAAATTTCACCAAAAAACTATTTGTTTCGTAGTCATAACTTTATTTTGTTTAGCTACGATTTAAAATAAATAATTATTAATTTGATCTTAACCAAAAAAAATTATTTAAATTAAATTACTTGATTTTAAATAAAGTTGATAATGATATTTTAGTAAAGAAAAATCATTCATTTTGATATTTTGTCTTTTTATTATGAAAAATAGTAGAAGGAGTTCGCAAAGAAATAATAATAATTAGGGTTTGTTTATACAATTTTGTTGGCTTTATAGGATTTTTCCCTTCAAGCTTAAACATTTGTCATAGGAATCTAAGATGCACAATCGTAATTCACCATATTATATTACCAACAAAACATAATCGAATTTTATACAATTAACTATAAATATTCCAAAATGATCCAAATACAAAACGGCAAATGATTAAATAATACATTATTATTATTATTATTATTATTATTATTATTATTATTATCAATCGATGCCATATAGGAGTGATTTGCAACCGCTCTTAAAGTTGTGATATGCACGACGTGTATGATCGGTGTCAAACCGCTCTCCAGTTGCTACCATCAATAGCGGTTGCAAAGCACTCTTATATTGATGGCGTGTAGGAACGGTGAATGACCGTTCTTACACTTCACTCTTTTTAAAACGCTTTGAAGAGGCTCCTAAATGAACAGCTACGGGAGCGGTCCAAAACCGTTGTAATATTCACAATATGTACAATTGGTTTCAAACCGCTCTTTAATTGGTAATATCAATAGCGGTTGCAAATCGCTCTTATAATCATGGCATGTAGGAGCGGTGTAAGACCGTTCTTACACTTCACGCATTTTAGAACACTTTGAAACGGTTCCTAAATACACAACTACAAAAACGGTTCGAAACTGTTGTAAATATGCGTGATGGGTACGAGTATTATCAAACCGCAACTAAAATAAACAATAGAAGCGGTTCATCAACTTGTACCACCGGTTGCGAAAATCGCTTTTATAAGATATAAAGTCATCAACAAGAGGAGCGATTTTGCAACCGGATGGTACAAGTGCTGGTGCGGTTAAAAACGCTCTTAAAATTGAAAAAAACCGCTTGTGTTATAGTATTTTTTTGTAGTGTGATAAACAAAAACTTTAGATTTTACATACAAAGCGTGAGGCCAACATGCTAATTAGGAAAAAAAATGGGAATTTAATATATTTAAGAAGAATGGAAACAAAGGATTCAACATCAGATTAGTCAGTCGTGTTATTGTGAAGAATGGAAACAAAGGATTCAACATCAGATTCAGTGACTTTAATTTAAATTATTCAGACATATATCAATTCCAAAGTCTTCTGCTATATATCTATTTTTATTTTACTTTTCTCCGAAAATAAGCAACATCAATGGATAATGAGAGTCTATATTTAATTTATTTATTTTAAAAGGCCGTTTATTAATTTTATGATTTAAATTAATTAAGTACAAAATAATATTAAAAACAATAAAAATAAATGAAGAATTAATGGGCTTGTTGTATCGTTCAACGAAACAGCATAAAATATCAAAATAATATTAAAAAATAAATAAATATTTAGGATAGACATCATATTCGAAGAGCAATTAACAATATTAGTACTAATCGAATTATAACTATTGCTACCATATCCATATTTTATTTTAATTTTTAATATACAACAATTTTAAGCATGGGACGCATTCTAATTTTGGTTACAAGTTAACCAATTTTAAATATTTTTTGCATGGTTTCCACGCTGCATGACTCACTATTCTGTTAATTTGTTTAGTGCAAATATATTATTCTTTATTGATGAAATAATTGTAAATCGAAACGGTGGCGGCATTTTTGTCTGATACGGAGTCCAATAAAAGATCGGCCCGGCCCAGACAAGCGTTAAGCATAAGTTGGAATTACTGCTCTACCCCTCTCGTGCTTTTTTCTTTTCCATTACTTTCGTTCTCTGTCATTTCACAAAAATAACGACATATTCGGTACCCGACTCGGGATGCTTAATAATTCGTTATTTAAAAATACTCATTTGATAGAATTTCTATGTATATTCTTTAAAAAAATTTACTGATTTACTTTGTACTACATTAAAATCATGAAAATTATTATCAAATTATTTTGTATTAAAATATTATTACTAAATTTTGTTGTTATTTTTATCGTGATCACTGCCCTAGGCAAACAAACTCATTGAAATGATAATTTTATTTCCGTGTCTTCTAGCTAACATTGTGAGATAAAGAAACATTTAAAAAGTATGTATTAAATCGTTGAAGGATACTTTTAAATCTACTGAATACATAAATAGATTCAAAACTGATTAATAAGAGCACGATGACTCAAAATTCAAATGCGTCCTTAGCCAAAAAAAAAAAAACTCGATAAATATATGCTTTAAACAAACAAATCTTTTTAAATTAAGTCAAGACATACTCCGATAGAGCTAGCTAGTTAAGTAAATTCCAAACACAAACTCTCATGCAACAATGCATTCGATTTGAACAATTAAATCCAAGAGAACTAAAGTTGCAGTTATGTTGTGGTCTTTTCTCTTTAATGTATGGTAGCTCAATTGCCAACCATTAGATATATATGATGAATTCAACCTACACCAAAGGGAAAAAATTTGGGAGTCATAAATGTTAAGTTCCTGCCTCGTGGAATTTTTCTTTCCCAACAAGCTTGCAATTGTCGGAGGAGATAAAACTAAGCGCACATACTAGCCATGAGCGCTCCAAATTGGTGTAAAAATAAATGAAGGGCTTTAAAGATGTTACTTATATAGATAGTGCATTCATCTACTCAACATATGACACGTGTGTTGAGTTGATAAATCATGATCACTCATTCAACTAAATGAGACATTTAAAAAGATTTGTCAGATGTTATTCATATGAGTAGTGCTTTCATTCACTTAATATATGACACGTATATTGACGGATAGACAATGAGAGAGCCATTATTAGCTCTTTGTAAATATCATTTATGGAAAACACCCAAAATAGGTGCACAATGAATGAGAATCAGTATCCGCACTTATTGGGTTCGCCTGATCAAATATTGAATACCAAAAAAAAAAAAAAAAAATACAAATTGAGATATTATTTCAATCGCTAATAAATAGTCTCCCGTGAAATATCCAGATATTCTTGGCAAAGACAATTCGAGATAATGAAACTTCAATTTCAATTAAATTGGCACAGTGAAAATTAAATACGAAACTGTAAAAATTTGAGTGAGGGTCATCATTGACACGCGTAGAGAATTGATTCAGGAAAAGGGTGAAAAGAATTAGACTTTCGGAAGGTAAAGAAATGACTTCATTTTTGTCGCAGAGGCGTCAACCATATCCTAGGTTAAAATGGACTAGCTATATCTTAGAATCAGATAATAGGTTTCAGTCATTTTGACTGACACATCCAATTTACGGTCCCTCGTCCTCGATAAATCACATACAAGAAATATTAATATTAAAATTTAAATAAACAAATATACCAACATATTGTGTTTGTACTATGTTAATGTATGATTCAATCTATGAATTTATAATAACTAACTTAATTCATTAACTTGTTCTGTTTTAAAATTTGATTTCTATACTTATACAATGTGCGGTCTGGGTAGAATGGTAAATCGTACACCAATAAAATTTTTTTCCATAGTTGAATTAAAAATATTAATATTTTCAATTGGTTGTTATATATTATTTTGTATAGAAAAAACACAAAAGCTGAAATTTTGACTTAAAATAAACTTTTTAAAAATTTAAAAAGAAGGAATATCTCAAATCTTATTATTGGACAGCAAAGTTAAAAAAAAAAAATTTATTCAATTGTCATTTGTCCACATGATCAATTCTCAAATGTACCCCTTGAATAACATTGGTCCCATCACAGCGGACGTGTCAAAATCCTACGCTGCCATCTAATGCGGCGGCTGGCTTTAAAATTATCCCAGCTCCAAGTGTTTTAATTATTTTGATTAAGCGTATCTGAAAAATGTCATTTTTTTTTTTCCAGAATGACAAAAAAATACCGTTCATTTAATTAATTTTTGAATGTACGATATCCTATAAAATAGTGGCTTCATCTCCAAATTTTCGGTCGAAAAAAGATAGAAGAAACCACACACGCACACAGTACTCCACTCTTTCTCTGGCTCAAGGCCTTCCTCTTTCTTTAAAAAACCACGCTCACCCATCTTCCTGCACTTTCTTGGATAAATTTCCGAGAAGAAAAGGCCCGAGGAATCCAAGTTTCCGTCTGGGTTTTACTAAAAAATATCCAAGGAAAAGTTACTACCAATTTGATTCCTTTTCCTTAAAAAATTTTCACTTTTTCTCTCCATTTTACGTCCGCCCGGAACTACTGTTTCTTATCTTTTGTTTTCGTTTTATAGATTACTATCTCGTGCTGCGCTTTAGTGTTGCTCTTTTTCTTTATTCCCAAAGAAAGAATCTCTCAGCACTCTCTCCTTTTTCAACTGTTCACGCTCTCATTCCTTTTCCGGCTCCTTTGAATGCTAGCCCGAGACTGGGAAATAGAAATCTTCAAACAGTATGATGCGTAAAGAGATAGAGAAGACCATGTTGTCTGGGACTGGTAGAATCAAGTACAGCGAGCATATAAACCAAACGACAGCTGTCAGGCCGCCGGAATATTCAATCCCCGGAGGAAGGAAGCCTGCAGCTTTCCCCGCAACTGTGAGATTTTTAGTTACCGACGCGGACGCTACGGACTCCTCTAGTGACGAAGAAGAGGGTTGCTCTGTTAAACGCCAGAGAATTAGAAAATTCATCGACGAGGTCAGAATCCAGCCTTCTTTTAGAGATAATAGAAGCAAGAACGGAAACGTCAAAGGTAACGAAGTTCTGAAGAGCAAAGGGTCGGAGGCTGCTGCTACCCTGAAGCAGAAGAAGAGAGGTGGACGGAAAAATGACAGACAGGCGGCGAAGTTGGGGAACGGTAGGAAGTTCCGCGGTGTGCGGCAGAGGCCGTGGGGGAAATGGGCGGCGGAGATTCGAGATCCCCTGCGACGAGTACGCCTATGGCTAGGCACCTACGACACTGCAGAGGAAGCTGCCATGGTGTACGACCACGCAGCAATCCAGCTGCGTGGACCTGACGCGCTCACCAACTTCTCCACTGCAGCAGTGCTGGACAACAAAACAAGATCAGGGTACAACTCTGGCGAGGAATCGCACGACAATGCGCGGTCGCCGAAATCAGTCCTCCGCTTCGTATACGCCGCTGACTCTCAAGCCGAGGCTGAACCCGAAGCCGATATCGAAGCTGAATCGTCTTCAGCAAACGGCACCGATTCCATGAAAGTGAATGACGAGGATTTGCCCATTTTTCCGCGTGACGATGATATGTTCAGTGGGTTCGAGAACCCGGTCCCGGTACCCGATTTGTTCGATCAAACGGCCCTATCGGGTGACATTTTCGGAGCGGATCTTGACTGCTGCGGTGAGATGTTTCTCGGGTCGAGTTATGATTTCAGAGTGGAGTTCGGATTATGGCCTCCTGGGGAAGCGGATGATTATTTTCAAGACTTTGGGGATATATTCGGGGCGGATCCTCTCGTCGCCCTCTGATAATATATATAGTATCTAAATAAGAAATTGTAGTAGAAAATCAGCAATTATATGGCTGATTTTGCGGCAAAATTTGTTAATTTATTAGTAGTAATTCAGAAATATATTGGCAATTAATTTAGTGCCTCATTTGATGGAGAAATTATTATTATTATAAAATTTACAAGATTCAATTTAAAATGGGCCAAGTATGAATATGATCACGTGAATTGTAAAGTTTTGAATTAGGTGAAACAATGAAATGGAATGGAATGAATTCTTTCTACTACCACAGTGCTTTATTAAATCAATTCAATCAGATTTGGTAGCGACCTAAATCCTGTCGCTTTATTTGTCACTCATTATTAACTTCGAAGTTTCTATACACATCTAGGATCCGTTATATAACATATGTTATTTTTAAAATAAAATTAGGAAATTAAAAAAAAAAGAATAAAATTTCTTTGAACCATATTCTATATTTTTGTGTTTCCTAAGTTTTTCAATAAAACAATTAGTAATTCATATATGATCTTACATTAATAAACAACACTTCTACTACTCAACTTTCTGAATCTTATCTGTAAAAGACCAAACAAAAATATTCTAGCGGATTCAATTGCAGCGTTTATTCGGTACAATTTTAGTTATGCGGTGGACATATTCATTCATTTGCTTAGGTTGGATTAATATTATTTATGCGGGATAATTTATTTTGGCAAAAACTTGTGTGAGACGGTCTCACGGGTCGTATTATGTGAAACGGATCTCTTATTTGAGTCATCCACGAAAAAATATTACTTTTTATGCTAAGAGTATTATTTTTTATTGTGAATATCGGTAGGATTGACTCGTTTAATAGATAACGATTCGTGAGACCGTCTCACGAGAGATCTACTCATTTATTTTATATTCGTATGTTGTTTTACCACTGCTTATATTAGAATTTTATCCGTATTTGTTTCTTGTTGAGTTCTCGAAGTCTTAACAATAAAAAAATTTCACATTCAAGATGTCATGAATCGAACATTCTTTGCTTCAAAAATGTAACACATTATAAATCTACAAACACAAGAAAATTTAAATATCAATTAATTGAACCAACACTGTCTTGTATTTACTTGATTTTATATATTTAAGTTTGAAAGATAATTGATAAGAAAAAAATATATCCCAAAATATTAGGAAATAGAATATGATATCCTAGCAAAGAGAAGTGAACCATAGACGTTGTCTTTGACGACATTTTCCTTCGGAACATGCAAAAACAAAGGATGGAGGCTTAGTAATTTCTGCGGGGTGAGATAATACTAATTGGGACAATTGGTCGTGTGCTTTGTCGTCTCTTGGCTAAATTTAGTATTCACAAAATTCCACTTTGTCATGCAATTAGGAAACCAGTTTTCCATCCACCTGAACCAAGGAAATCATATATTACCAAGAAAAAAAAAAAGGAAGGAGAGTCTTATTTTAGAATGTGTGTTAGCTAATTAATATGATTCGCAAACCACTGTTATAGCTTGCCGGGGCTAAAGAAACAAAGGGTTGACTTGAGTAGGTTTCCGAGCTCGGCTCCGGTGCCGATCGGACTGAGATATATATGTCGACTCAACAATAATTTTTCATGTATGGAGCTGAGTTGGGATATTTTACGGCTCTAATTATCTTTGTCCTCAATTTACCCTAATTTTGGACAAGTTGTGAAGCACCGTAGGAGGGACGTCTAGGAAAGCAACGTATCATAATGGGTAATTAGTTTGTAGGATCGGAATTTTCCGAAAGTTCGATAAACGAAAGTACGCAAAAAGTTATAGAGTAATATTTCTGTAGCACTTTTAGAGGAATTTGATGGTATATACATATTTTTCATTTTCGGATTGTTTTTAGTCAATTTATCGTCTCAGTCTCAGTATACTTTTGTAATTTTGTTTTCAATTTAAGTCATTTTCCGGTACTTCGTGTTTTTGTTTTTAGTCATTTTTCATCGCAACGAAAAATGTTGATGTAGCGTCAAATATAACTGATATGTTTGATTTCATGTCAACATTGCAATGAGAAATATTAAAATTGAAAAATAAATACGTAAGCTAGTAGACTAAAATCTTGAATGGACTCATAAGAATTTCAATAATAAAAAAATGTGCAAGTTATTAGATCAAAATTGTAGTACAAGGCTTTTGAAAATAAGATATTTGCAAGTCGTTGTTTATTTTCAGTTTTTTACTGGGATCAAATTTCAGACAGTTTGGAGCCGTGGTTGTGGTGGTCCTAGGATAAGCTGCGAGAATTCAGAAATGACATAGATTTGGACGAACTAGGGTTTGTTGAAGCTTTCAGAAAATCGAAGCTCATACAATATTTATTATGTTCTTACATGCCAAAATATCGGAACATACCGTCGAAGAAATGTATTCATTAGGCTTGTCTTAATGTATTTCTGTAAATAAGGATGTGAATTGCCAATAAAATCCAGCTGCCCCTTGTCTTCTGTAAGGCCCGAGATTTTGATTACCGTAATCTGAGATTAATCTTAAATGATTTATTGATTAATCTCGGTAATTATAGACGGAAAGGATTTGATCGGGAAAGACAAGAAAAGACGTAAAATATGTGCGAGGATGAGCCCTCGCGCATATGCGCGACTCAGCCAGGCGCATATGCGCGAGGTAGGCAGAACATTGCGCGCATATGTGCGGAGTGAAGGCGCGCATATGCGCGAGGTGTCCAGTTAGCCAAAGAAAAAGTCCAGAGGAGTTGGCGCATATGCGCCGGATGGAGGCGCGCATATGCGCGAGTGTGGGCGACGATGGGGCGCGCATATGCGCGAGCTGTCAAGAACACAAGCGCCGAGACTCGAAGGACTCGAGCATATGCGCCAGCGGTGGTCGCGCATATGCGCGAGACGTGCATTTCGAAGATGAAGCCACGTTTTCTTGAGCATGCATTGATATATATAAGAATTGCAATTGTTCCTTCAGATTTTCAAGGAAATCGATCGAGGAAAGCTCTGTAGAAATTTGAAGGTTACGGAAGATCCGTCTATCCGATTTTGAATCTGACTTCAGTACTGTGTTCCTATCAACGCAGGTTACAACTGGACGTAAGTTTTGTTACGTTTAGACATGATTTGAAATTATGATATTGTCAGAATCAAATATGAATCATATATGGTGTTTTTGATACAGTAGACATCGTATATTTGAAGTCAGATTAAAGAACAGACTGTTTATGTAATTGTTATGATTTTTGGAGTTGAATTGATTGAGATTCGATATCAGATTTGTATTATCGTTGAGATTCTGAGTTATACCGATATCGATTATGAGTTCTGGGATTATATCTGTGATGTTGAGATTGACGGGGTTATTGAGATTGTATTATTATGCCGTCGAAATATCAGCAGATTGACATTTGATCAGATTCAGTATTTATTGAGATTGTAATGTGGTACCGTATGTCTATTGATATTGATCAGATTGTGTTTGGATTTGAGTAATGATCAGAACAGGTTTTGAACTGAGTTATATACTGATATTGTATCTATTCGATATTGTCATTGCCAGATTGGGTATGGACAGAGTTGAATTCGAGACTTCGTCTTCGTCGGACCGAGAAGAAAAAGGTATAAATTAATGTTGAGTTGGGATTGCACAACTCGAGTGAGGTTTGACTCGAGGTTCCCTAAATCACATACTTTATGTTAGTGCATTGATATTTGCAATTAATGAACGAATTGATATGCTTGTTCTATTGATTTATAGATAGCAGGTATGAAAGGATTGGTCTTGTGACAGAAGGGCCGGATAGTGAGGAATCGTCATTGGCACATTGCACTTTGTCACAGGATAGTGTATGGCGGAAGTGCTATAGTCTTTGACTGATAGGTCAGGACATCGGACGTTTGGTCATATCGAAGTGGATAGAATTGGAGTTGCTTCTATTACTGATGTTCGATATGGAAAGGGCCAAAGTCCGTGAATAAGAACGTACCACCACCCCGATCGGGAGTGTAGGTGGGGGTATGTTCTTACTCAGATCGGGATCCCTAGATTAGGACTGAGTCGAGTCTGAGTATGAGAATCACGGAGAGTGATTCATTGATTGCTATTGATTTATGTTCCTGATTTTGGTAAATTTTTAGAATATTACTTTTTATTGATATTAATCCATGTTTCGGATTGTGATACATGCGACGAATACTTTATTCATGTTTTGATTAGGATGCATGTTATGAATATCTTTTATATGCTTTTACATTGATTATATGATTGCATGTGTACATGGTTTATACTGAGAATATAATTCTCACCGGAGTTATCCGGCTGTTGTCTTGTTTGTATGTGTGCATGACAACAGGTGGGACGGGATCAGGGTCAAGAAGAGAACGAGACAGGACTAGTTAGAGTGGAGGATCCGGACTTGGCTTAGAGATAGGGTTGGACACTGGATATTAGATGTTTAAACCTAAGTTTAATAAATGTACGTGGTACAGAACTTGTACTTTTATATACTGAGATGTATATATGTTTTATTTCATTACGTTCCGCAATTAAAAAAAAATTTAGACCATGTTTATTATAATTGATTAAATTGTCCCAATGATGATTAAGAATATGATTAGCGTCCAGGTCCCCACATCTTCCTACTCTTTGAATGAATGATGGGCTGTTCAGGTGACACGATATTCTCAATTAAATCTTTGAATGGGTCTCACGTGAGACGTCTCACGGATCTTTATCTGTGAGACCGATCAACCCTACTCATATTCACAATAAAAAGTAATACTCATAGCATAAAAAGTAATATTTTTTTCATGGATGACCCAAATAAGAGATCCGTCTCACAAATACGACCCGTGAGACCGTCTCACACAAGTTTTTGCCTAAATCTTTTATTTTCTTATCCAGATTAACTTAATTTATTCGACATTTATGATTGATTGATCCCTTAATTCGATTCCACTTTGCGAAAATTAATTATCGGTCCAAAGAAGTATATTCATTTTCTTTTTCAAACCACCCAGGGAAAAAAATCTTTGATATTATGTACATAGATCTCGAGATTTTATTGGTTATCAAGATTCAAGGGGATGAAGCAACTATTTATATAATATTATATTATATTATATTATATTATATAATAAGGTTAAAATTAGACATCAACCTGCCAGTCACACTCAAACATGACAATCATTAAGCAAACGTGTCCCGTTTTAAATCCTTTTCTAAAGTCGTCAGTATCAAAATTATTGTGGTTTCGGAATTTTTTTTAAAAAAAAATTATTTTTCCAACAGAATTATCGAGAAAAAAAGGTTTCTAAATATCTTGATCAGAACTCATCGCTATTGGAAGGTCGAAAATGTAGAGGGACAGTTATAATTAATCGTAAATAAAAAATTTTGAGAATTCAAACCTAAAAAAATTATCGTATGTGATAGCGAAATTAAACTTATTAATTACTGACTTCTTAAAAAAATTTTAATATTGCCTTTGGCAATCCATTAATTATGGGGCAAAGGAGTTTGGATGGTTCGAGACTTCGAAATCTTGCCCTTTCTTTCTCTCTAAAGACAGATTTCAAAGGACACCAAATGGTCCTCACTCAACTCTTTTTTGCTAAAGCTACAATTTTATTCAAATTAGAAATCCATTTTGGATAAGGAAAGGGCTTGATACATAATTGAGATAATTTTAAATCACAAAAACTCACGGTTTCACGGGTTCTATTTTGTGAGACGAATCTCTTATTTGGGTCATCCATGAAAAAATATTACTTTTTATGCTAAGAGTATTATTTTTTATTGTGAATATTGACAAGAAAGATTTGTGAAACCGGATGCGTCTAATTATGTATACAGTCGACCAGCTTGTAGGAGGCGAAAAGAAAGAAATCCAACATAATTAAGTCCATAACTAGAAAATAACCCAAAGGTGACAATGTTTGACCTAATTTCTGAGATATTTTCTTGACCATTATACGATAGGACACGTCGCAGGCAGTGCGATTAAGAATATAGGGCCCCAAAAGGTCAATGTCTAGAGCAGACACGATAGTGATGGAGCAAATGGTAATAGATCTATTGGGCCCAATATCCCACTCTCCCCCTCCCCCTATTTTGCTTACTTGTCTAAATACATTGAATGCAACTTGTCCATAATAATCATCCTCCAATCACCAAAATCCTTTTTTTTAAATATAAAAATGAGACAATTTAATAAAATTATTTTAAAATATTATATTTTAAATATACATCATATATGTATAAATCGAAAATTTACATTTTAATCCAGAAGAAAAAAAAACCAGACCAAAATTCTAATGAAATTGTCTTATAAGACAAATCTCCGATTCGATCTGATCTATTAGAAAATATTATTTTTTATTATAATTATAAAATGAAATTGACATATGAATACTGATCATTATCATGAAAAGTCAAGCAAAAAGACCACGAGTCTTTGTATATATGTAGTGACTGTTAATATATATAAGATGTGTTTGGTTGATGTGATTAAATAAAAAGATCTCATTTTATTTAAAATTAACATTCAAAAAATTATTGCTATTTTAATTATTAAAGTAAATGCATATTTACAAATTTATTTCTAATAAATATATTTAAATTAATTTTAATAAATGTAAATTATAATTATAAATATTTAATTATATATCTAATTATTTTAAGAATATATATTTAATTAGTATTTGGGACATTTTGGTCATTACAATAAAATTTACAAAATTAATCCATAATTTTAAAATCATACCAAACAACATGTTATTTATCACATCATACTATTAATCCATATATCTCATTTTTTTAATCACTCTAATTATTAAATATTTACTTATCCTATCAAACGTATAAAACGGAGCCATATTGTAATTGTATACACAATAATGACAGACATTAAATATTTTTCCTGCGGTGGCAGACATATTTAATGTGCTCACGTCTCACTTGCTCTAGCTAGTTGTGGGTTATACACAAACATGTTGGCGTTTTAACAGTCACTCATGTATGGAAACAATATTAGTATAACGTCGTCACGAGTCTTTCTGAATTTTGTTTCGTGCATTTTCAAAAATATAGTTTTTATAATATTGATTTATAGCATTTATCGATTCTAGTCATTTAATGTGAAAGATGAAATATTATTTCATTAATCTATATTTGTTTTCTTTCAACGTACGCAAAAATTTTATAAAAGATTACGGTTAAATTCATTATATTAACTTATCATTCATACGATGGCTTCATATTTAGTAACAAATAGGAAATGAGGGATTGGCTTTAAATAATTCAAATAGCTGAAGATTTAACATACAATATTTTTATTTACGTGAAAAGGCCTTTAGATACAAATGATACACAGCATATTCGCAGTCCATTTGGGAGCCCATCTGTGAGTATTTTGGGCTGCCATTTATGCCTTTTTCTGTTCCTTCTGAAACAGAAAAAAAATTAAAGGCCCGTTTCAGTGGTAGTTTTTAAAAATTAAATCTGATAAGGTATAATCCTTTCAAATTGGATTTACTTAATCTCGTGATCGATTCAAATTATGCTATCGGATTAAGATTCGAACCATACGAATAAAATCATCATATACTTTCGTGGTGTAAGAGAACTTAAATATTTGTTTGCGAAGAAAGACACACAAGCAGTGAGTCAATTTGATTAATATATTTATCAGCTCGATTTATCATATTAACACTCTTTTGAGCGAGCATATAATCACAAAGGACTTGACCAATGTGTTTTATATGGTTAAAGCGTTTTGTAATCTATTACGTTATCCTAGAGTTTACGTAACGGATGCGAGTTTCTATTTCATAAAAAGTAAAAAAAAAAATTTGATACTAAGTTACTATAACCAAAAAAATCTATATTTCATACCGTTTTGGAATTAATCTTCTTGATTTTATCGTTATAAATACATATTAGTTTCACCAAAAAAGAAAAAAAAAAAAAAGACTTACATTGGAAATTGGTCAATGGTGTGGATGGCTTATCACAAAGCAACCCCCCAAAGCTGCCGTAAGGAGAAGACCGATGTGGTATTCAGGCATGGTTTGGGTTGAAATTAACATTTCATATTTTACAAGGGCCAATGGGATAATTATTTCTCTAAGAGTAAAAAGCTTATGCAAATTTAATATGATGTAAAACATGGTCCCAATGTGCTTAAGAAAAAAGATTTGCTTTTCTTTTAAACTTGTTCTCTTGCTCTTACCTCGAAACGTACGTATTTGCCTTCTGTTTTAATTAGAAATTAAAGAATTTTTTGAATAAATAAATTATTACTATCGAGTCTTCATTTTTTTTAAAAAAAAAAAATGAAGATATACGTTTACATTGGACGCATTTAAGGCTAATTTTATAGAGATTAATTGGAATTAAAACCGTGACAGTGCATTTAAGAGAATAGAAGATGCTTCTTTCCGTGGTCTAATTTAGATCAAATTATCAATACTTGGAATAAATCAATCAATCAACCCTTGTAAATATTCTGCTTGAGAAACATACTGGAAATTGAAATTAAAGATCTGTTTGCTTGTTTCTTCCTTATTTTTCCCCCGCATTTGGTTCGAATTTTAACATTAAGTACCAATTATTTAGAGCATGCAATCGTTAACGAATATTGTTGATTTTTATCCACAGGCTTCTTACAAATTGGAGTGCAAATATCCTTCCATATGACCGAATACAGATTCGATAGGCTCCCGAGGAGGTGTTTCAATTGGTGTAGTATATAAACGTTTGATCAATGATCATTGATTCGACTCATCTTACCCAACACTTTATCGTACGAGTGTGTCTAATATGATTTATCAAGTGCGTTTTACCTGACTAATGTAGTTTGCAAGTTATTGCGTTAATCCAAGATTTGTAGCGGTGGTGGGTTCCATCATTACTAAAACATATTCGATAGGCTGTTCCAAGTTTCCGGCATTTGGATCAAATAAACATCCAAAGGCATCAAAAACCGCAAAAGATACGTTAAATCATCAATAATGGTCCATTCATAAAGTTCATGATTGATTCATATTTCATCACTAGTCTATCAGATTCTGGAAACATAATCTTGAGAAACGAAAAACTCTGGCAAATTAGTTCAGACAACCAATGGAGCATCAAAAGCGTGGATCAGATATGTTAGAACCAGTGCCAGCAGCATGAGGAAACAAGCAATTCCCTGGTCAATCGTTGTCCCTGCTTGAATGTGCGGCAAAAATTAGTAGATCGTAGATAACCAGGAGATCTTTTGCAAAAGTTGATGATCTTAAGTTCAACCACTGTGGTAATAAGCGACACTTGACAAACTTTTAGTCAGTGTAATCGAAAGTGTTGTGCTAATTTAGATGTGAGTTCATGTCCAAACCGAAGTTGCTGCATGTTATCGTTTGATGATACAAGATAAGAGAGGCAGAATAGCTATGTGAAATTAAAGAGAGGAAGTCAATGTTACAGGTGCAAAACAATAACAATAAGCCTAAGAGTACATGTATTCCATTGCAAGTAAAATAGAAAACTTAAGCTTAGAGATACAGGGTCCTAAAACTAAGCAACAAAAAGAGTGACTTAAAGAACAAGCAATGGCTAAGCCGAAGTGTAATGAAGAGATGTCGCAACAAAAATGTGAAAAAATCAGGAGGGTTAAACTATTTTTCTGTATATGTAATACACAAAATTAAATAAGCCTATGGGAAGATGGCTGGCCGCCCAGCCCGTCTTTGGTCTAGCTTACAACTGCTCTATTTCTCATATACGAGATAAAAGCATAACCTACGTGTTCAATGTGTTGATAGGACAAGTGAACGTCGTGCATAAACAACTTCAGGTCGTCATAATATTCAGGATATATAAAAAAACTAGGTAAGGGAAGAAGATATCCCAAGTCCTTTCACTCGGAAGTTAGTAACAGAAGATGAACTTCCATATGTTCCTAAAACATTTGACGTTCTCAAAAATTCACAGAAAAATTTACCTAACAAAATCATATTTATTAGCATATCACCTAACAATGTTTTTGAAATTTTTCTTCCATTGTCCTCATAATAAAATAAAATGTTGAGCATTACATACGATTAATATCTATGGTTACAAATTTGTCTCAAGACCAAAGTTATGTGTGTTTGTCCACCGAATCATATCATTATGTTTGTACATACTACCTACAAAGAATTCCCATATGTTCATTCTATTTTCCAGGACAACGTCATTCCAAATTTCGCAGAAACTTTATTATTTTCAGTATAACTTTCGAAAACAAAAGGCCCGAGACAAGATCAAATCCAATCTAATAAATTACTCACATCAGGCTATATTTGCTGTTTTTCTCAATTCCCAAATTACATATAAATAATCAATGCGATCATCAATACATCAATTTTTACAATGTGGATGATTCCAGAGCATTAAATTCAGATAAATGCGTCTTTGTGCAAGAATATTTCTCAAATTCTCCGTTCTCTTTGTTGAGAGCAAAAACCAAATAATGAGAATGCATTCAAGATCTTAATTTTCCCCAACCCTTTCAGTTTAAAGATCAACCCAGCAGAAAACAAGCAACGAAATCACAAAAAACGTGCATCATTTCTCTAATGACATCACATTAAAACAAAAAAACCTAATAAAATGCAAAATTTAAAGAAAAGTCAGCCCATAGAATAACGTTCAAGAACATCATTTCCAAGATTCTACTCATAAAAAAAGGAAAAAAAGAAAGAAAGAAACCCACCATCACTGGTTGGAGAAGGAGCGGGGGCAAAATGCTGGCCCTGGACAGCAGGCAAAAGGATTGCGAAAACATAAGAAAACATCGCAAACACGCCGAATGAAACCTTGCAATTCATCGTCATTTTTCTTCTCTCTCTCTCCCACATTCGAGCGAGCCCTTCAGAGGGAATTTGTTCGAATTTCCAAATGAGCGGCCCCTACGCTGAGAGAGAGAGAATAATGCGCAGGTAAATTGCGGTATCCAGGATGCTTTATAAAGAAGATGCCAAGATTTGAGTGGTGGGGAAAGGACATTCATGTTGTTTACAGACTTTAATGATGGATATATTTTGTTGTTCCAAGTGTTTCTGTCCCCGTATGTTTCGTAATAAAATATACGTTCTTATTTTCAAAATACATATATACGTCTTTTTTTTTCGTGATTTGTTAATTTTCAGGAACTAGAGATGTCAATGGGTCCGGGTTTTACCCAGATCCGCAATGAATTCGCCCCATCTGGGGCGGGTTTGTGCATACTAAATGGGTCATGGGACGGGTCTCGGGTCCAATTTTTGAGACCCGTCTGGTTATGGGGCGGGTCATGGGTCCTATAATACCCGCCCCATACTCGTCCCATATATGTTGATATAAATTGATGTAGTCGCGAAGATGGTTGTGAGGTGAGGTGGAATGTAAATAAATCACATTTTTATTTTATTATTGTACTTTCATTTTAATTTTGTTACTGTACTTTCTCTCTTTAAATTACATTTTTTTACGGTTTTAAATTACAATTTTATTTTTTCAATGTACTTTATCTCTTTAATTTTGTAAGTAATTCTTCAAGTAATTTATCAACTTGTTCTACCATTCTTGATGAAGAGGATGATGATCCTGAAGAATGTGTCTGAAAAATTGCTTACTCGCTGATTTTACATTAATCTGTTTAAGTTCTGTTATGAGTTATTTTTGGGGATATCAAGACTTTTTTTTGGATAGCTAGTAACTCTTTTTTTATGTAATTCATTATGTCGTAAAAATACTTTGTTTGTTATTATTAAGTGTTTCGAATACATGAATTAGTTTTCTATTGTGTTGTATTTAGAGGCTTGTTTGTTTCATAATTCAGTCATGCGATAAGAAGATTATTGTTTTCATTTAAAAAAATACGGGTCTCATGGGTCTCGCGGGTCTACCCGGTCCCATTTCGTATTCGGGGTGGGGTGGGTCCGAAGAATATTTAACCGGGGTGGGACGGGTAATGTGTCAAAGTTTTCTTCATGGGACGGGTCTTGGGTTTAGCCATACCCGTCCCATTGACATCTCTATCAGGAATTACAACTCTTTGGTATTTGAATGGTCATCCCTATTAAAAAAAACAATTATGATGTTATTAAACTCTTTAATATTATTTTCCAAAAAAATTGATTTCATTGATTGCCATAAAATTATTATTTTATATTCAACTTTTATTATTTTGGAATATATACTATATAACAAAAACAAACTTGTGTGAGACGATCTCACGGGTCGTATTTTGTGAAACATTATTTGGGTCATCCATAAAAAAAATATTATTTTTATGTTAAGAATATTACTTTTTATTGTGAATATCGGTAAAGTTGACATATCTCACAGATAAATATTTGTGAGACCGTCTCACAAGAGACCTACTCATACTATATACCCTTCGGATATGCACCCTATGCGTGAATATATATGTAAAAGTTATTTGTGTTAAATATTTTTTTGTTAATTTTAAATTTAGGCCTAAATTTATTGATTTCACGTAATTGTGTAACACGGGATTGAATTGTTAGTGGACAAACCTAAATTTAAAACAGTACAATCCATGTACACTCTATCTGTACAACAAATCCAAGAAAATTTGTTGCCGTGACAATACAAAAACAATGCTTGAATTGCTATCATAAAAACTACAAAAACAATTGTCTTGAGACATTATAGCCTGTAAATGCCGACGCAGTGGTGCCAAATGAAGGAATTGACGTCCATAGACACATACATCCATTAGAATCGACAACGGAAGAGCCATGTGTTGCCTAATCAATCATCATCAGAAACAGTCTTTTGCTTCTTCCATTTGTATGCTGCTTCCAAAATCTTGAGATTTGTTGTTTGTGTTTCTTCAGGGAAAAGGTAGTCGATATATTCCTCATACCTGAAAGTGACGATAGCATTAGCGTCCTTTGCCAGCAAAATTGGTCGCTTGTTGATTTTTTTTAGACAAGTATAAGAAGTAAAGATAACATATAACGTAAATAACAATTCCGAAACATATGATGAATCGGTTGAAACCAGCCAAGAGGGAGCAAAAAATTAGCCAAAATAAGGGTACAAATTTGAAGTAAACAGGCCAAGGACAGCGAAATCATATTATGGCGAGCGTGCATACATGGAAGGTCCATGATTCACATATCGAAAATGCCAGAGATGAAAGAAGGAACATCACAAAATGAAGAAGAAATTGAAAAAAGAGAAGGCCAATTGCATACCCTGCCGGACCATCCTCGGTTTCTATATGCCTCCTCTTTTTGAGTTTCTTTGGAAGCTTGACACGGACCAAATCAACATTGCCAAGCTCACCAAAACTGCTTTCCATGTTCAACCACTCCTCCAAAAGCATCGCCCTTTCCTCTTTCAATTCAGGAGCAGAAGTTCTAAAATAGCCAAGGGCTCTTTCAAAAACAGCTGATGAGCAGAGGAAAAATGTGAGGTTTAGTTTTACATACATCAATGAAACACACGAGTTGCAGAAAATGCGATATTCATACCTCGAGCATGCTGAAGGCATTTTCCCTTTTGTTCACTCCCATCTGAATCCGGCAAGTCCACCATAGCAGATGCCTCAAACTTAGCATAACTAATCCACACCTTCAAGTGTTTCGTGCGGTTCAAAAGCCTCTCATAAAGGGCTCTAGTTCTTTCATATTCAGACTCTGATATTTCAAAGTCAATGTATGCCTATCCATGAATAAATAAAAGAAACAACGCCATAAGAAACTCGTACTTCAAATATATTAAAGTAAAGCTATAGATGAAGAGACATAAAAATGAAGCCATATCTTGGACATACACAGGTAACACAGCAGTAGGGAGAATGTAGGAGCACTTTTATTCCAATAAATATTTAGTGGGACAAATTTGAAGTCATTCAGCAAAATGAATTGAAGAGAAAAAAACAAACAGTCGATAAAGCCACTTAATTATCCTAGTACCTTCCATAACACTTCTGGCATATCTAGTGCAGGTTGGTCAATTGCGAGCTCAAAAAGAGCTCTGGCTCGTTCAGTTTCAGCTAAGGACCTTTCCAACTCAGCAAACTTGCTCCAGGCATAACAATTCTCAGGTGACCATTCCAAATACTTCTCATACAATTTTCGACAACGTTCAATGTTACCAAGTTGCAGCTCCATTTCAATGTACTTCTTAAATATCTGTTTATTAAATAGAGAAATTTAGAGTACAAACAAAGAGAAAACCAGTAATAAAACAATCTCAGTGGCCCAAAACAAGAAAAAGAGGTTGTATGCACAGTAAACAAATCAGTTCCACCATACCTTATCTTTGGGAGCCCTACCAATAGCTGACCCCAAGATTCGTCGCGCCCGATCAATATCTAACTGACGTATTTCGAACTGTGCGGCCATCAACCAAATCTTTGCAAATGAAAATTTGTCATGAGGAATCATCTTGAGACACAAGCTGTTTCATTTCAACGGCTATCAGGAAACATGTTTGATGGATAATCGTTCCACATGAGTACACAATATCAAGCATGAAAGGGAAATTTTCAAAAGGAAACATGGAATGGGTGCATATATCTTTCTGCTGATACCTCTCAATTAAATTTTGAGCTGCCAGAGTTGACTATCAACCTGACTTATTAAGTCTAAAATAATTATTGAACTTAGAGTCTTATACACTATTTTCAAGCTAACCTTCATCAGGCAAAGCAATTTTCTAGCCACATCCTCCTTCCATACACAAGGAATAGAGAAAAGAATAGGAATTCTTGACGTTTGCGCCTAGTTTCGTATTTTGAAAGCCTGGGAACTTTCAATTATTTTTCATAAAGCATGATGAGTTCCACAATTCTCGGAATAAGCAACGCTGAATAGGAAATTCTTGACCTTCGGTAATTTTGAGACTGGAGAACTTTCAATACTTTTTCATAAAGTTTAACGAGCTTCACAATTTTCAGGAATAAGTGACTGCCCCGATGTACACAGTTAAATAAGCAAAATCCTGGGACTTAACTCAACTATGCCATCAGATGCCAATTGTGAATTGCATCAAGTGAATGGATGTGTCATCTAGATGCACCAACAGCAAAGTAGTTATAGATTATTAGGCCATGCTATCATTTTCATCTACTATAAGACTTTCCACATTCAATAAACCAAACACAAAATCCGAATACCCTGACAGATGGTTAGAAAAATTCTTCACAACACAAGGTAATCATTCATGCAGAAATTACAGATAAGAGAAAAATATATGACGGCAGAACCAATTAACTACATAAGAAACATCTTAACAGACCAATTTTGGTAACTTACTTGTACACGTCTCTGGTGCGATCCACATTCTGGGCATCGAGCTCTTCATATAATACATAATTAATCCTACACGAAACAAATGCAACCAGTCAGCATAATTGATTTTAACATCCAACAATAACTCTTACGTGAAGCCTTTTCAATTATAACAAAAACAATTCCGCAGCAAGCCTTACCACAAGTAGATGTATCTTTGCCAATACCGCTTCTCTTGTGCAGGTGGAATGTTTGCAATGGCCCTCTCATATACGTCCTCAATCCCGTTTTTATCTCCGACACTCTCTTCCAACCTTATATAATCAAACCAAGCGTCATAATTAAGTGGGTTTTTCCGAACCTCATCCTCATACTGAAATCTCCTCTTCCCGACAATGGCATCCTCGATTCCTTCCCTATCACCATACTGCTTTTCAAAAGCAACAAATTTTTTGTAAAGCTCCTCCGCCCGCCCCTTGGGTATATGATCCAAGGCATACTTATATATACACCTTGCTCTCTCAGTTTCTTTACACTTCTCCTCGAACTCTGCAAAGGCCACGAACAACTCCTCCGCCTCCTCATCATCAACCAACTTATCCACG
This sequence comes from Primulina huaijiensis, assembly GCF_012295235.1. NCBI lineage: Eukaryota > Viridiplantae > Streptophyta > Magnoliopsida > Lamiales > Gesneriaceae > Primulina > Primulina huaijiensis. Next base: position 108,156 of record NW_027358705.1, on the reverse strand, counting down.
GCCCTCTCATAACAATTCCTAGAGCGAGAAACATCTCCGTTTTTCATCTCGAACTTGGCAAATCTTATCCAAGAACTTACTTTGGGATGACATTTAACAAACCTTTCGAATATCGTTCTAGCCCTGTCGACCTCATTATATCTCAACTCAAACTTAATATACGAGAGCCATCCCTGTTGATCAGGCATCCAGTCCATCCACCGCTCAAAAATCTGCCTTGCACCAGCCACATTGCCTAGCATCTCCTCCATGTGAATATACTTGTACCACAACTGATCCACTCTAGGCAACAACAAAGTAGCACGATCCCAAACATTCCTCGCATGATTTACAAACTTATTCTTCATCTCGAAATCAGCATACTTCAACCACAACGTATGATCCCTGTAATCCACCTCCAGCGCCCGTTCCCAAACCGACCTAGATCGAGTAAAATCCTTCTGGGACTCTTCCCACTTGGCATATTTCACCCACACGCTTTTATTCCACCGAACTCTTCGGATTAGGTCTTCGAATTCCTTGCGTTTGCGGAGGCGGTAATCGCCTAGCTCGGTGGAGTCTGTGATTTTCTGCTTGGGCGGCCGGATTTCTGCTTCCTGTCTCTCACGGGATTCACGAAGGATCTGCTCCGCCGTGATTTGAATGGGCGCAGGAGTCTTGTTCTTGACTCTGGTTGGTCGAGGCAACTTAACCTCCGTATCTCTGCGGGTTAGGAAACCCAAATTCGGGTCAGCATCCTTCTTGCTGGCCATTGGCGGAGACGGTAGGATTGATTAGGGTTTTTACGATTAAAAGGCTTTTGGCAGTGAAGTGAAGAGATTTGGTGGTGGCAAAGATGAAACCTAAATCGCTCACGGCCTGATTTGCTTACACGAGCGAAATGAACCGATATTTTTGTGTGGTTAGTTAATTATTTACAAATTAGTTAAATAATACAATAATAAAAATTTATCACACCCTGGGAAGATAACTGTCCCCGTTGAACCCTCGTAGATCTTTTCGCAAAATTGACCTTCAGTCCTCCGTCGTTAATTTTTTTTGTGTTCAGTCTTTGGGTACTTTTTTAGTACCACATTTCCATATGAAGTGTATCACATTTTGTATGACATAGTACCACAATTTTGTGGGTAAGAAGTGAACCCTAAGAAATATTTTGATTGAGGATTTTTCACCAAATTCCCTTAGATCTTTTCAGGGTGCTAGTAAAAAAAATCGACTAACAACCCGCCAAGGCGATAGGATAGAAGCCTCTGGCGAGCCACTTCTTTAACACCTTCGTGCAGCTCCTGAGCACGACTCAAGCCTGTGATCTCTTTACCCGCTAACATTCAGCCTGTGATCTCTTTACCCGCTAACATTCACCAAATCATGAACACGACCCACCTTTCACCAGCTCGCTGCTCCTTCCGCAACTTCTTGCATGCGCAACACACAATCGCAACAACTCTCGTGTACACATTTATTATAAAAAAATGATAACTCATAAAATATCATCATTTTAACATCGTACATAAACCATCATCAGTCAACTTTTCCTCTAAATTTTTCTTTTCGTGAAGGGCTTATTTGATTGTATGTAATGTAGCTTATTAATTTCTTTCGGTATAATGGTACGATCGAATATACAAAGATATATGTTTATCAAACAACATCGAATTGAATGCGAACATCCAAATCTGGTAGGTTTGGAAAAACAATTTGATCGAACATACAAAGATCCAAGTTTTACAGGGCAATATCGACCCGAAGACCAATACCCAAGATTCGTAGGTTTGGCAGAGCATCACCGATCTGAATACCGACTCTCAAAGCACGTAATAAGTCATAACTTAGCTGCACATAATTAAAAATACCTTTTAAATTTTTTTTTTTACAAGTTTGAGCGTAGGACTGCCCAGGTACTTCCATTGATTCAAAAAAAATAAATGCTAAAGCTATTAAAATAATTCTCCTAAATTTTTGGCATGTGTCTTGCACAAAAAGAAAAAAGATATGTACATATGTATGTATATTTTTTTTTAAAAAAAAAGACAGAAAAAAGCAACTCCTGACATGTTTCTCGACAGAAAAGAACGTGAATGGCCGATCTCATATTGAAATGAAATGAATTTTTAGACGATCATATAATTTTAAATTAAAAAAACATACGAAAATATTATTAATTTAAAAAACAATAATAATCATGTCTGGATAATTACTCAAATAGTATAAACACGCAACACAGACAATAAATAATATGAGATAAGTTAATAATGTTATTAAAAATAGTAAAACAACGATATTAGCAAAATTAATAACAATAATAAAAGTAATATTAACAAAATAGGGTTGAATATATTTTGTTATTAGGCTGAAATAACATTAAACCGATTTCATCTGATAATTCAATTCGTTTTTATTTTTAAAAAAAGTATTTTGAATTTTAACATTATTGTATTAATTCATCTCATTACTTATTGTTAGGGGCTCTTTAAAATCTAACCTTAAACAAATTTTAATTTTAAATATTAACCTTTTAGAATTCAAAATATGATAAATAACATCCACTTAAAAAAATAATTAATTAATTAAAAAACAAAAGAAATGTACAAAACAGAAAGAGGAGAAAGGAAAAAAAATGGGTTCTTGTTCCTTCCATTCTTCTCATTTTTCTCACAATGATTCTTCTTTTTTTCATCCTTCACTCATTGGTTTTCTCTTCAATTTTTTTTCTTCCTCTACATTAAGCAAAAGAATATTATAGTCATTTGTTTTCCTAAAAAAAGTTTCAGTTTTTCTCAACATTATCAAAAATTTTAAATCAGGTATAAGTTCTAATGTCATCTCAATTTTTTTATCGATTTACTGGTTTTTATTACAATGTATATATTGTAAATATAATTTTTCATATATTTCATTCTTAATTGTTCGGTCGCCCAAACATTATGGGTTCAATCGCCTAATTCTGTTTTCAGTCGCTCAATTCTGTTTTCAGTCGTCCACTTTGATATGTTATGTCATCCAATTTCATGTTAAATCATTTAATTTTTATGACATCTTTATTGCTTATTTTGTATATGAATGACAATCATCCAAATTTTGATTAATTCTAATGGAGAGTGGAAGAATGATGAATAAGGAACTTATACATGGTTATTCGAATCTAAAAAATGGACACATATTTCCATTGATATTGTAAAATATAAAATAATGTCATAATACAAAAAGCGACTGAGAGCGACTGAGTGATATATGAGTGATCTAATAGAACCACTTGATGTACTAGAAAATATTGTTTTTTGGAAGTGGAAGGTTGGATGATTTTTTTTTAATGTAATTGAACATTAATGATTTAGTATGAATGAATCGAAGATATTTTGTACTATTTAATGTATAAAAGGTGATCAAATTAATGTTTTGTTGACTATTTACTATATTATAATATATTATAATCGTGTGAGTATAAAATATGAAAATGATGTAAAATAATTCAAAGAGCGACTAAGAGCGATTGAGTAATATATGATTCTTATAATAGAAAATACGAGCAACTTCGCGTTTGGGGTCTATTTACTCTATTTTAGTATAATATAATGGAGTGACAGTGTAAAATATAAAAATAATGTCATAATACAAAGAGCAACTGAGAGCGACTGAGTGATATATGAGTGATATAATAGAACCACTTGATGTACTAGAAAATATTTTTTTTGGAAGTGGAAGGTTGGATGTTTTTTTTAAAAAAAAAATTTGTAATTGAACGTTAATGATTTAGTATGAATGATCGAAAATATTTTGTACTATTCAATTTATAAAACGTGATCAAATTAATGTTTTGTAGAATATTTACTATATTATATTATATTATATTATAATCGTGTGAGTATAAAATATAAAAGTGAAGTAAAATAATTCAAAGAGCGACTGAGTGATATATGATTTTTATAATAGAAAATACGAGCAACTTCATGTTTGGTTCACTCTATTTTAGTATAGTATAATGGAGTGATAATGTAAAATATAAAAATAATGTCATAATACAAAGAGCGACTGAGTGATATATGAGTGATCAAATAAAACCACTTGATGTACTAGAAAATATTGTTTTTATCTTATTTCACACCATTTTTCATTTTATAATCTTTTATCCATAAAAATATATCATAATATATTAAGTAGCATATAAAACATGAATTGCTCACTATTTTTTACTATATAACTTAGTCGCCATTCGGTCGCCCTCAGTCATTTTTGCCTTATTTCACACTATGTTTAATTTCGTAATTTCTTATCCATGAAAACATGCCATAATATTGTAAATAGGATATAAAACATGAATTTGCTCACTTTGTTTTTACCATATCACTCAATCGTCATTCGGCCGCTCTCAGTCGCCATTCGATCGCCCTCAGTCATTTTTGCCTTATTTCACACTATGTTTAATTTCGTAATTTCTTATCCATGAAAACGTACCATAATATAGTAAATAGGATATAAAACACGAATTTTCTAACTTTGTTTTTACCATATCACTCAATTGTCATTCGGTCGATCTCAATCGCTTTTTAGCTTATTTCACACTATTTTTCATTTTATAATCTTTTATCCATAAAAATATATCATAATATATTAAGTAGCATATAAAACATGAACTTGCTCACTATTTTTTACTATATAACTCAATCGCCATTCGGTCGCTCCCAGACGCCATTCGGTTAACCTCAATAATTTTTATCTTATTTCACACTATGTTTAATTTCGTAATTTCTTATACATAAAAACATACCATAATATGGTAAATATGATATAAAACACGAATTTGCTCACTTTGTTTTTATCATATCACTCAATCATCACTTGGTCGTCCTCAATCGCTTTTTAGCTTATTTCACACTATTTTTCATTTTATAATCTCTTATGCATAAAAATATATCGTAATATATTAAGTAGCATATAAAACATGAACTTGCTCACTATTTTTTACTATATAACTCAGTCGCCATTCGGTCGCTCCCAGTCACCATTCGGTCGCCCTCAGTCATTTTTGTCTTATTTCACATTATGTTTGATTTCGTAATTTCTTATATATGAAAACGTACTATAATATAGTAAATAGGATATAAAACACGAATTTGCTGACTTTTTTTTTACCATATCAATCCATCGTCATTCGGTCGCTCTCGGTCGCCATTCAATCGCCCTAAATCATCATTGGCTTTCGCCCTAAAGACTCACTATAAAAATGTAAAACAAATAACTATACCATGGAATCCAAAAAAAAAAACACACACACACACAATTACATAATATCTAACAGAAACACTACAAATCATTAGATAATTCCAGCACACATCTTCGATGAGCAGCCAAAGGAATAAAACGTTAGTTTAGGGTTAAAAGAAAAAAAAAACAGGATTTGAAAATATTTAAAATGAAAACGTTAGTTTAGAGTTAAAAGAAAAGAAAAAGGATTGGAAAATATTTAAAATGAGGGTAGAATAGGCATTTCAAAAGTGAGTGTTAGTTTTTTAAATATGATATTGTTAAATGTTATCTTCCTAAATTTCGCCTTATGGTTATCCATATTATCAATAATATTATTATAGTTTATTCCTTATTAATAATCATAATGTAATTTATTTTTTTATACTTGAAAGTTAATAACAGCATTTTTTAAAATTAAATTTTCTATATTTTATTAATATTTTTGAAAGGATAACTTAGAAAATTAAGAAAAAACAGGGAAAAAAAAAAGAAAGAGGAGGCGGGTTTTGATTTAAAATATCCGTGAATTGATTGTAAAGGAATTTACCAATATAGTAAAAATAAAAATTAAAGTTGATTTTAATTATCACACACATTAAGATACGTTGGCAATCAATATTTTTTTCATCATAATTAATTGTGCAAATTTTAAAATGCAAAAATTTGTGTGAGACAGTCTCACGTAGGGGTGGTATACCGTATCGTACCGTATTGAAAATTACGGTATAAGAAAATTCGTATACAGAAAATTTCGGTACATATAACTAGCATACCGATTATATCAAAATTGTACGGTATACCGAAATTTCGATACGGTATCGGTATATACCGTTTTATACCGAAAAAAACCTTACATTTAATTTTTTTTTTATAAATTTATTGTTTTAAAATATCATATAGTTTAAAATTTTTGCATATTTTTTCGGTATTCCGGTATATACCGAAATTTTCAAATTGCATACCGTTACCGTATCGAAAAATTCGGTATTGTTATCGTACAGTACCGAAATCTTTGGTATACCGAAAAATCGATAAATTCGCTATTTTTTCGGTACGGTAATCTCGGTATACCAAAATTTTTCGGTATTTTTTCCCACCCCTAGTCTCACGGATCATATTATTTTTTTATTGTGAATATCGTTAAGGTTAATCCGTCTCACAGATAATGATTCGTGAGACCGTATCACAAGAGATCTACTCATTTTAAAAATATTTTAAATTGTATAATTTTGAATTAATGTAGTTAAAAAAATTTTAAATTTATAATGATATTTTTTTTGGCTCTTACATTTCCATTAAAAACTAGCAAATGATTGAATAAGTCTTTTGTTAGACGGTTTCACGAATTTTTATCTGTAAAACGGGTCAACACTACAGATATTCACAATAAAAAGTAATATTCTCAGCATAAAAATTAATATTTTTTTTATAGATGACTCAAATAAGAGATCCGTATCACAAAATACGACCCGTGAGATCATCTCTAACAAATTTTTCCCCAAATGATTAGTACACAATCCAACTTAATTAAGTTTAACCAAAGACTTACTAGGAAAAAACATTTAATTAATTTATATATTTTTACAATAGAAATACTGTCTACGGTCATACGTAGTTTAGCAACAAGAAATACATTTTATATGCAATATTTTTTTCTTATTTTTTATAAATATAATATAAAAACTAAAGATAATGATAAACAATTTTATTTATTCAATATAAAAATAATTTTTAGTCCAATTAAATCTATAAAAATTAAGACATTGTACTTATGCTAATAAAAACTCAACCATGATTGAAACAAAAGGAAGGGGTTGGATCTAAGACGGCAATTGGATCCGAACGTGTGCTACCTTTTTATTCAATCCTTGATTATTAATAATGTCACGTGTATGTTAACTACTGATTTATTAAAACATTTTATTTTACGTTTAAATTTAAACTTCAAAAAAAATTATTTAATAGCAAAAAAAATTTCCATGTCATACCATGTATATAATATAAAATTTAACATATTTTTTGTGAGACGATATCACATATATTTATCAGTAACATAAATGAATTATATACATATTTACAATAATAAAAAATATTTTTGAAATTTTATATCATAGATATTTATAATATAAAATTTACCTACTTAGATAAATAATAACCTAAACAATAATTATGTCATAATTTTGCCAGCGTGCGCATCAATTTCTCAATTGGTGTTTCCATAAATAAATAGCCATAAAAGTCACCAAATTACAAGAAAACTCCAAAGATTCCATTTCCATGGCCCGAAATTGAAATTAAAATTAAAATTGCTGTGCTGTGTAAGGCAGACAAAACTACTTTTTCATTTAGGCCTTTTATTTTGATTTTGAATATTCCTCACAGTTTGAGCTCACACACACCACACTTTCCTTTCTCTCTCTCGAACAAGTTTGGCGTTTCCTCTGTCGCTGCTGTGTTGGAGGACTGAATTTGCTAGCTTTGATTTTCAGGTGATTGATTGGCTGATCGCTGAATCAATCCTCTTGTTCTGTGAGCTGATGTTTGGTATTGATTTCGGAACTCAATTTCGCCGATTGTTTTTTTTTTTTTTTTTGATGATATTCAGTCATGGAGATTTGAATTGTGCGCTCTGACTGTGGCGAGATTCACGAGGTTTGATTTCGAGGTAACTGAATATTATCAACTTTTGTTTTCGCCATTTATTTGCTTGTTTGCGATGGCTGATGTTTAGAAATGATGTAGAAATCAGTTTTGTACTCTGGTTTGGTTTTTTGATGCCATTTCCGTTACGAGCTCTCAACTCTGGATTAGAATTGTCCTCTGTGATTGTTCGAGAAACTCAAGATTCGATTGAAGTTTCAACTTTTCCTGTAGATGTCGATTGAAAAACACAAATTGTTTTCTTAATTTCCACGAGATTTTATTGTTTACTACTAGATTTGTCATGGAGTTTTGTCTCTTTCATCCATTGAGTTGATTGTGTTCTTTAAAACTGTTGCTATTGTTATCCTAATTATTGCTAGGCAGTTAATTATGTGTTTTCCTTTATTTTAGTCTCCATCCTTTTGTTTTGATCTTGATGTTCTAATTAAGCTAATCGGGAATCAGTTATCAGTTAATCGATTTTTAAACAAAGATCTGTGTTTAAATTAAAAGAGTATAATTTGATTTGACAGATATTAGAAAAAGCAAATAAAGAGTGAAGTTTTTCTTTTTTTTTTTTGTATAAAAAAATTCAATGTTGACAAGATGATAATTTCATTGGTCAGATTACGAAAGGAAAAAAAAATCGTAATGGACGTCACTTTCTTCGAATTTAACGAACGAAAAGGATAGCATTATGTGCTGTTTACATTTTTAAATACACACATATTTAAAGAGTGACTTAATTAGCTGGTCCTTTTTTTGACTAGGGACGAACACATTATTTCAAATTTTCAACTATTGATCCATCTGACATTTTAGGTGTTAATTTTGGCTATTTCCGGTATTTGTGTAAAATCGAGATATTTTTTTAAAAAATGGAAAAACGTTTATTTGCTTAACATTTCTTTCTTCTTTATTTTTTCCCGTAGAAAGTATTTAATTTTGCGCCAATCGTCCATCCAGCATTTGATTTAATTGTGTAACAATGGTGGGGGCCCATCTGTCGTTATTTAAATTACATAGCATGTTGATTATGTCGTGACAATAATTTTCCAGCCCCCACCCAAATCGAGTCGAGAACAAGGTCCACTGTCCGGCTTCTAATCCACCGGCTGATGCGGAGTGAAGGTTACATAATTCATTTTATTATTTCTTGTGATGGGCAATAAAATTCCAGTCCTGTCTGACATTTGAGGCTTTGACTCTCTGGGTTTCGTTTATTTTTTTTTTGCCAGCACATACTGCCTATTGTCAATGGATAACTAAAACTAAACCCCTTGATTACCGCAATTTATATGAAGACTGAAAAGTTTCTTGGCCGTGGTCCGATTCCTTTTTCTCTTCTGCAAAATCATGAATTCAAGCATGACTGGAGAGGGGCGACATATTTTTTCTTTGGTCTTTTGAGAGCCACATTCCATTACTACTCTAGCCCCTTGGGCAAAATCGCTACCTATATAATTATGCCTTTCAATTCTCCATACAATGCATCATTGCATCAAATAATTGTTATATTTTTCCGATCTTAGATTTCCACTGATCGTGCTTTTGCACGGTAAGCGCGGACCCAACCGAATATCGTCAGTCATTTTTCTTGAGCTCGAGGTTCCGACTCTTCAAGATGAAGACCGCCTTGTGATTCAGAAGCTGGACCATTTGCTGAGAAACAAAAAGAAGAAATGCCTAAGCGTCGCTGGCGGGAGTCATTTAAATCATTCTTTGGGAGTCTTGATACCGAAAAGGATGAGGAGCTTAAAGAAAGCAAATTAGGTGAGAGTTTTTTTTCTATAATTTTCTTACATAGATCAAACTACAAGGAAAGTTGAATGCATAATGCAATTAACCTTTTGTTTCAAGAATTACGGCTGTTTCCAACTTTATATTTACTCCATTCAAATACAAAGCTAAAGATTAGGTGCAGCTCAAATTAAAAGAAAATGCCTCATGGCTGCAGAAACTGATAGCAAAGTGCAGAAGATTTTTAAGCTTCTTCAAGGCGATGATAGCGCTCAGAGCGAACCACTTGCTTATTTGATTGAGGATTTCAACAATAATTACCAGTCTCTGTATGCTCGTTATGTTCATCTTACTGATGAGTTGAGAAAGAAAGCACAGAGGAAACATGGGAAGGACAGTTCCTCATCCAGCTCGAATTCCTCAGACTCGGATGATTCACCACGAAAAAAGAGCATACAAAATGTTGAAGTTGAGAAGAAATTTGAGGAAGATGTTTCCGGCATTGAGCAAGAACACGAAGTGGCACTTTCTGAGGTCGCTGACTCGAAGAGAAAGCTGGCAGTCACTATCGAGGAAAAGGAGGCATTATCTCTGGAATACCAGAGGGCTTTGAGGGAAACACAAGAAGCGCAGAAGATTGTAACATACTTAAATGCTGAGGCTGAAAAATGGAATAACGAGAAATCCAGTCTTTCGAATGAAAAGGCTGATCTCAACCAAGAACTCGAGAGTGCCCAGAAACTAATAGCTGAACTGAACCATAAACTTGAAGAGATGAAGGGCACCAGAGAAAGCTTACTCGCTGAGAAAGACGCTGCTGTCAAAAATATTGACGAAGAGAAGAGAGAGGCGGAAAACCTGAGAATCTCTCACGGTCAGTTACAAACTGAGAAAGACGCGCTACATGTGGAACTAGATGGGGTGAAGGGAGAATTATCTGCCTTAAAAGAGAAGTTGGAATCAGCAGAAAATGAAGTCGCTGGGCTAAGTCAGGCGCATGACGCTGCCAAAGAGAAGAATACAACTCTTTCCTCAAAGATTTTACAACTTGAGGATGAAGTAAAACAGGCTGAAATCAGAATTCAGGCTATTTCCACTGAATCAAGCCAAATGAGTGGAAAATGGAACGGTGAGAAATCTAGCCTGTTGAGCGAGAAGTCTGATCTCAATATGGAACTGGAGAGTGTCCAAAAGCTACTAGCTGAACTGAACCAGAAATTCTCTGAGGCTAATAGAGAGAAAGATAGCTTAATTGTGGAGAAAGATGCCGCCATCATCAACATTGAAGAACACAAAAGAACAGCTGAGGAATTGAGGACCATTCACGGTCAGTTAGGACAAGAGAAAGACAGCCTACATCTGGAACTGGAAGCGGTGAAGGGGGAATTCTCTAATTTAAAGGAGGAACTGGAATCAGCACAAAATGACATTGCTAGGCTAAGTCAGGCACACAAGGCTGCCGAAGAGAAGAACAAAATGCTTTCCTCAAAGATTTTTCAGCTTGAGGATGAGATCAGACAAGCGGAAAAAAAAATTCAAGATACTGTCTCTGAATCAAACCAGTTAATTGAAAAATTGGCCGTGAAAGAAAGAGATTTTTCAAATCACCTAGAGATTCATGAAACTTACAAAGAAGAAACATTAACTCGCCTGAGGAACTTGGAACAGGAACTTGATCTGTCGCACTCTGAGAGAAGAGAATTGGAGAAACAGAAAGGTGACGAACTTTCTGCATTTGTGAAAAAGCTTGAAAATCAAGAGAGAGAATCATTAGATCAAGTGAATGATCTAACCACGCAGATCAACAGTATTCAAGCCGAGATGGAATCTTTAAAGATTCATAAAGGCAAGCTTGAAGATCAGATAGTGCATGAAGGTAATGAAGCTACAGCTCGAGTAAAGGAATTGACAGATCAAGTCGATGCTAAGAAGATGGAATTGGAGTCTCTGCTCAATCAAAAAATGGAATCAGATATACAACTGGAGAAAAGAGTACAAGAAGTTTCTGAGTTTCTAACTCTGATTGAAAATCTGAAACAAGAGTTGGATAACAAAAACTTGGAGCTAAAGAAGAAAATAGACGAAAAAGAGACTCTTGCTTTACAGGTCGAGCATCTGGATCTCGAACTCAACACCGCACGCAACCTTAAAACTGAATTGGAGGAACAGCTAAAACTCAAAAGTCAGGAATTTTCAGAATCCCAGATCCAGATAAAGACCTTGAATGAGGAATTGCAGAACAGGGTTGTGGAGCAACAGAAAATAACAGAAGAGAGAGAGAATCTTGTGTTGGAGGTGAAGGAAAAAGGTGAGAACCTCAGTCAGTTGCAAGACGAAAAGTTAAATCTGGAAGCTAAAATTTTAGAGATGGAGAGGGCCTTAACTGAAAAGGAGACTGAACTCTCCACTTCGCAGAACAAATCTGAAGATGAAGAGAATGAAGCATCTGCTCGAATATTGGCCTTGACTGGAGAGGTAAACAGTCTTCAAGAGCAATTGACTTCTTTAACTGATCAGAAAATTGACAGAGATCTTATTCTTGAGAAAAAGAGTGGTGAAATATCAGAATTCATAATTCAGATAGAAAAGCTAAAAGAGGGACTATCAAGTAAAACGGCAGATGGAGAAAGAATAAAGGAAGAGAAGGAAAGTCTAGCAGTACACCTAAATGACTTACAACGGGAGCTAGAGGCTCTTCATCACCAAAAAAGCAAACTTGAAGATCAAATAAGTAGCCAAACTGATGAAGTAAACCAGTTGAGGGAGGAGAAGGGAGTACTCGAGAGCAAGATTTCCAAATTGGAAAAGAATGTAGTTGAGAAAGAAGGTGAGGTAATTGCTACACAGAAAAAACTGGAGGAAACTCAGAATGAAGCTTCTACCCAGATTGGTGCCTTGACAGAACAAGTCAGCTCCTTACAGCAGCAGCTGGAATCAATGCATTCCAAGAAAAGCCAATTGGAAATGCAAATGGACAGAGCTAAGCAAGAGCATAAAGAAAGTTTGGCTCATGCTGAAAATCATAAAACCGAATTGGTGAACAAGATCCTTGAACATGAGAGAAATCTGCAAGAAAAGGAAGACTTATTTATCAAGATCGGGGATGATCACCAACAATTGCTAGTGCAACTCCGAAGTCTCGAAGGAAATCTTAAATCATCGGAGCAAAAGATTATAGAGATAAAAGAACAGTTCCATGAAGAAATTGATGCAAAAAATAATGAAATCACTCAACTGGAAGACACTATAGAAGATCTGAAGAGAGATCTGGAGATGAAAGTAGATGAAATCAGTACATTGGTGGAGAATGTGCGAAATATTGAAGTTAAGCAGCGGTTAACGAGCCAGAAACTCCGTATCACGGAACAGTTGTTAAGTGAGAACGAGCAGAGCCATTTGAGCAAAGAACAAAAGTTCCAGGAAGAACAAAAATTACTTGAAGAGAAAGTAGCTACACTGTCAGGGATAATTTCTGTTTATAAAGAAGCTCAAGCAAAAACTGTAGCAGGGATTTCAGAGAAGGTAAATGGCACATTAACCAGTATTGATACGTTCAGCGTCAAGTTTGAGGAGGACTATGGCCACTCAGAGACACGGATTTATGAAATCATTAGCGAGCTTAAAGTTACGAGAAACTGGATCAAAGAAACTAAAATCCAGAAAAATCAGCTAAGAGTGGAAATTGCAAGTTTAGTTAAGCAAATACAGCATGAGGAAGAGCAACAGTTGGTGTTGAAAGGAAAGAATGCCGAATTAGAGGCAAAATTGCAAAAAGATGAGGAGGAAAAGAATAGTTTGATTCAAACCTTGGAACACCATGAAGAGAAAACTGTAGAACTTAAGAAAATAATATTAGAAAGGGATGAAAAGACTGGAGAGTTGCAAAGAAAAATGAAAGAAAAAGATGGGGAAATCTCAAGCTTGATTGAGGAGAAAAGAGAGGCCATAAGACAGTTGTGTGTATGGATTGATCACCATCGGAATCGCTACGATGATCTCAAAGACATGATCACGAAAACAAAAGGTGGCTCAAGGAGGCAAATCACTACTTAGTACTTAGTGCACTTAAACTCTCTTCTGGTATGATTTCGACATCTAATTCTGAATTTGATTAGTTGCTGTATTTATTTCAGCAAGGGGCCAGTCCTTTTTCTAGACAATTGCTTAGAATAAGAATTTAAATCTTCACTTTTAAGTATAGGAAAATTTTCCAGTTTGATTGGTTTTGTAATCCATATCTATTCAAATTTTGGAGTGCTGCAGCTATTTCTCTGGTTTTATAGAAAAACTAGTGTGTGCATTTTTATTTTTGAATGGGAATCTCTGTGTAAAGTGTGTTAATATGCCCAATTTAGATTTGCATTCAAATGCTTTGTTCAAGGGGAATGCTATTTACATTCTATTTTCTGTTAAAAATACTTTATCTTTATTTTTAGAGCATAAATACAATCCCGACCAACTTTGGCAAACAATTGGACCATAATTGTTGGTACGCTCTTTTACGGCTGACTTGAGAGTTGAGACAGAAAGCCGAAAAAATTATACGTAAAAAGTTAACCATTTTAACGTATTTGATTATAAAAACTTGACTTTTAACGTATTTCCCATTCAATTTTCAGATTATAAAATCTGTGTGAAATTTATTTTTCGATTTAGAAAGATGACGTAGAAAGATAACGAGCAGTTGCAGTGGTCAACGTGCTGACTCCTATTGCCTTTAAAAAAGTAGGGAAAAATTTGTAAAATAAATATGGTAAACTATTTTTTCAAGAAAATGACTTTATCAAATGTATTTTAAAATATTACGAAAAGATCCACGGGCTGGGATTTTAGAGGAAATAACTTTGGTCTAACTTCATTTTTTAAAATTACCATATCCAAGAACACAAGATCATTTTTTCAAAAATGTTTGGACCGGGATATTACAGGCTGGGATATTCGGGGAAATAACTTTGGTAAAAAAAAATGACCATATCCAAGTACACAAGATCATTTTTTTGAAATGTTTGGACTGGGATATTTGAGAAAAATAACTTTGGTCAAACTTATTTTAAAAAATGACCATATCCAAGTACACATGATTTTTTTTTTTTTTTAATTTTTGATCAAGATTATTTTGCTACCTACTCTGTGGACGGTCTCCTTTCCAAATTTTATATATTATTTTTTATTTACCAAAAACAAATAAATATTACTATTGGCTTTATATTTATCTATGCCAATTGACAACACACATTTCTTCTCTTCAAATCTCTAATATAATAATTATTTTATTTAGTTTTTAGCATTTTTTAAAAATATCCTATATTGTATTCCAATTCAAAAATACATCATTTTCGAATTAACTTTATCGATTAATTTATTAAATAATTTGATAAACAATTAAATTTTATGTCCTCGTAACAAAACTAAACACATAATTTATCTTCCCAAAAAATTGTCGAAATACTTACCTAATACTATTTATCTTAGAAATTTCAAAATAAAATTAAATAATCCCAAAATCCTTTTTATTTTATTTGTAAGTATTATTATTGGTCAGCTGGTCGAAAAGGGGCTGAACATTTTCTGCTATCTGATAGCGCCAGAGAAACGACGACTTCTTGTTGATCAACGAATTAAATCTCACATAATAAAAAATCACCGTGTTTTTTCATTGATTAAGATAAACGCTCATGCATATATGTGTTTCCACTAGATCATAGTACTAATAGAGAAAAAAAAAAACTAAATTTATATATAACTGAAATTGATTTTTAAAAAATAAATATACGATAAAATCACTCAATCAGGACAAACAATTTGAACATTTTTAATATTGATTATTATTTCGTAGTTGAGTATCGTGTATTGTATTTTAATATCCACTTTCGAGAAGGATGGAAAATCTTCCCCGTGGGCATATTTCAAAATTTTTTTTTATTTCTATATTATTTTGATAGTTTATAATTCTTTCTACGCAAAAAATTCTATGAAATCGTTTTACGAATCAATTTTTTTAAAAAGATCTCCGACCTAACCCCACCCATGAAAATATTATTTTTATGCAAAATACAACTTTTCGCTCCAAATATAGATCAATTCGATATTTTTTTATTGATATAAATCTGTCTGATTGTTTCATAAGTGACTTACTCTTGTTTCTAGTAGTTTCTCTTGTATATCAATATATTGCTTTATTACGGTTGTTATTATTATTATTATTAGGTAAGTTATATAGGGGCAATTTTTTAAAAGGCTCAACGAAGCGTATTTTTTTTAAATACAAAGAAGGGAGTTATTGGAGTTAATTTCATCATCATATATACGTGTGTATTACAATATTAAGTTTTTTTGGACAAAATTATATAATAATAAGTTTTAAATATATAACTTAATGGGTAAAATTGTCAATTATCATTCGATAAATCACTTCATTAATGTATCAATCGTCAAATAATATAATGGATGAATATTTTTTATTAAAAAATTATACAACCTGCTTAAACGAGACAATATTATTGTCAATGAATACTTTTATAATATATAGTAAATAATGAATAAAATAGTAAATTAAATTTAGAAGTCAATTATCCATAAATTATTTTTTTAAAAGTGAAATTCGATTTTTTCACATTAAAGAAACCTAATGGGCCTTTTGGTGATTTGAATACCGAAAAATTTTTAAAAAAAAGGAATCTTGACAGTGGGTTAACGCCCGAAGGGTTTTTGTGTCAAACGAAGTTTGCATTTTTCTTTTGCTTTTCTTTTTTGAATATCAATATTTATTATTAATGTTAAAAAAAGTAAAAATAAGTTAATAAACACGAACAAGCTTCTGCCAAAGTGATCAAATACGACGTCGTAATAACAACTACGTCGCCGAAGATAGCAACCGAAGATAGAAAACTTTGTCACAGAAAAGTAAAGAAATGTCGGAAATCGAGTCACCGCCATATTCCCTTCCCTCCAAATCCCAGCTTCTCCTTTTCTTGGGAACCCAAAAATCTCAGCTTTGAATTAAAGTAAAAAAAGACAATAAAATAATTTTCTGTTTTTCACACCACTCATTATAGGGAAGAATCAGAGTACTGTTTTGTTTGCTTGTTCTAGGACTCCATTTTGCTGTGTTGTGCTGTTAGGCAATACCCCTGTAATTTTAGAAGCAGAAGTCAAGCAATTTCCTACTCTTTTTTGCACTGTTGTATAGTGTCCTCACGTCTTGAAAAAGACAGTTCACTTGTTTGCATTAATTTCATTTGCAACGTTGTGAAAATCCCATTTCGTGTATTATTTTATTTTTGTGGTTAGCTGGAGGATTGTATTAATGCTATTTGGGTGTGGTGGGCTTCAAGATTTATGTCGACTTTTGAGATATTGACCATTGAAATTTCGTTGTTTTGATTAATTCTTGATGACCTGTTTAATTTATTTATTTAGTCCATAAAATATTCAATCAATAATCAAAGATTTGGTGAAGTAAATGGGGCTGGAAGATAGCAAGACTGCGGAAGCCGCAAAGGTACGTTTGGTTCGCTGCCCCAAGTGTGAAAATCTCCTTCCAGAACTCCCGGATTTCCCTCTGTATCAATGTGGTGGCTGTGGTGCTGTTCTCAAAGGTACAATTCGTAATCTTTCTGTTAGTTCTATATGCAAGTTTACTAGAGAGGCTACTCTATGTGGAGAACTCTTAGTTAGGTCCCTTGGCTAGTTTTGGTTTTCTTCATTAGTATCGGTTTTCAAGATTATCTATCTTATTGATGAAAAAATGGTCTTATCTGGAATTTTTTTTCTCCGAAGACAATGCAAAGGTAGTAACCATGTTTATTTGTTAGGGTAAAGGTTGTGAATCTAGATCTATGGTTATCTTGTTAGAATTGGAATGTTGATATCAGCTGCTGGGGATTTATTTTTTCCATTGATCAGGACGAGGTCATGTTAGAACTTGTAAATTTTCTTCTTCAATTTTTGGGCGATGTGTTTTCCTGTCTGTGAATGTAATTTTTTGATCGTCTGATGTTGTTCTATAGCGAAAAAGAAGGGGATTCTGGAAGAGAGATTGTACGAGAAGACTAAGGATGTAAAGGGGCCAAGAATCTCCGAGGACTGTAGGATTGTTCATAATTCTGAAGTGGAAATGGAAAATGAAAACCGAACCGAGCTTGGTACGACAGAGAGGAGTCATAACCGAAAAGTGTCTTCCGATGGTATTTCCACTTTGCGAGTTGAAAATGGAGAAGCGAAAACTGATTCTGAAATAAGTAGTCGGGAAAGAGAAAGGATGGTAGTAATGGAAAGCAAGAATGATGATTATGGGTCATATGGTTCGGGTCTGATTCGTGATATTAATCAGGGAAGAGGCTTTGATTTGAATGCCAATGGGCTAGAATGTACAAATTATAATGGTGAACAAGCAGTTAAAGAAATGAGGCCTCCATTGGAATCATTAAGGTCAAAGCCATTACCTATGGAGGAACCGGATGTGGCAGCCTCTTTAGGTCCTGTCAAAGGTGTTGTGGCACAAGTAAGGTTTAACGATCATCTTTACCGTGGTGAGGGGCCATCAAGTCATGGAATGAACTCTTATTATGAATATGGTGAGAGGACTAGATATCAGGATCCAGATTTTGATGGGCAAGCTAGAGTTAAAAATTTGGAGAACGACCGAGACGAGCTCCTAAGGAAACTCGATGAGTTGAAGGATCAAATCAGCCGGTCTTGTGATGTGGCGGACAGACATAAGGAAAAAATGGTTCCTGATCGGAGGATGGTTTCTCCAACTGTATCCGATCATTATGGTAGAAATCGTGCTACTTATGTTCAAGAAGGCTTTACTGGTTCACATGGCCTAGGCAAGAAACCACTTTCTCCCTATCATTTAGAATCTCCATATTTTGGTCATATGGCTGGATTCAATCCTTACACAGATAGATACGGTTCAAGTGGTCGGGAATCACGTCCTCAAAGAGGGTTCCCCTCCGATCTTTTGGCACGTGGTGACACTCATCATCAAGAAATGCTTCGGGTGCGGACTCTCCAATCAGAGTCTCAATACATGCATCTGCCATATAACGAGCAGTTTCCTGGTTACCACGCAGATGCCAATCACGATCAAATCATATTACACTCACACGAGAACTTTTTTCACCAGCCCGCATGCTCGTGTGTGCATTGCTATAATAAGAACTTGCATTTACCTCCCAAGGTTGATCACTTGGGTTTTCGTAACCAAAGTTTTCAAAATGAACCTTCTAATCTGAATTTTCATGGTTCTATAAATCCTACTCCACAGGGACTGCCTGGTTATAATTTTGGAGGCTCAGGACTGCATCGGTTGAATTCTCGTCAGTCTTTACATATTAATTCAAGTGACGTTGATTCTGAAAATATTCGCTCCAATTACCATCATGCCAGAAAGATAGCAGTAAGTCATAGAAGTGGACGGGTGTGCCGTTCAATTGCAGGTGGTGCACCTTTTATTACCTGCTGCAATTGCTTTGAGTTACTGAAATTGCCAAGAAAATGCATTTCTTCTGCAAAAATGCTACACAAAATGAAATGTGGGGCTTGTTCTTCGATAATATCATTTCAGGTTGGGAATAATGGAGGTATTGGATCAGTTTCTGTGCACGTCAACCAATTTCCAAATGAGATTGACGATGGTTCTAGTGGCACAGTGGATGAAAATGTGATATATTGGCATGGTGATACAAATAGTGCGGATTTGAACTGTGACTCGAATGATTGTGATGATTTGCAAGCCAAGTTTTCTCCAATAGATAAGAAATCTAATTCTGGTGAATCTGAGAAACAGCAGGATCCTCTTTCTTCAACTTTACGCCACCTCAAGAATGAGCAAAGCCCAGAAAATGTAACAGAAGTCAAGTCCTCTCTAAATCCTGAATTGCCCACTAAAGAACAGTCCAGTCATTTTCCTGATACTAAAGTGTTCAGACAATCTGACGATGGAAACAGAAGCAAGCGATCTGAGCATGAGAGAATTGCCTTCGGTGGGACTAATTTTCGGCAAAATTCTGCGACAGAAGCAATAGTGGCAACCGAGATGGATGTGTCCTTGAACGAATTTTCTAGTAGCTGTGTTTCTCAGGACTCGGTGGAAACAAGTAAAGAAGATAACCGTAAGGTCAACAAAGGCGGCGAGTCTTTCTTTGCAGGTTTCATCAAAAAGAGTTTCAGAGACCTCACAAAATCTAACCAAAATGTACAAGATGGCGGAGCTCTAGTCTTTGTTAACGGGCATGTAATACTGGATCGTTTGGTTAAGAAGGCTGAAAAGTTAGCAGGACCAATCCAACCTGGAGAATACTGGTAAATACTCCTCGAATTAGCTTTCATTTATTCCAGTGCATTATTGTGTCCATCTAAGATTTGTTTACATATTGTTCAATATATGTATCTTTGTTATAGCATGGCATTTGCTATAATTTCCATTTAGGGCGTAATGAAATTTGGAAGATTAAAATAGACAAAAGATCTGGTGTATTTCCGTGGCTCAGACAGGGCTTTGAGGAGACACTATTGATACTAGTAAATGAACATGAGCTTAGAGATGTCTCAGAAATAAAATAAAATTGAAGCATTTGCATGACCAAACGTTATATTTACTATTGCAAGATAATGAAGAAAATACCTTTTTTTCCGTTTATAAATGCTGTTTTAGCATGATTTATGCAACTGATATAAGGTGTCAAACAGTCATGTTCATGTAGAAGTGTTGAGTAAAGAACGTGTTTTGCTGAAACTGTATGGCACGATGACTTGACAACCGCGTTCGTATTTCCATTTGAACATATTCACCTTACCCGTCTTCTGACAAGAAGTGTCTATCCTTTTGTTTTTCAAAATATTCTATTGTCTTTCTCGTTAAGTATCATGAGAAGCATGGCTGCAATTATTTTCATTTCGACACTAAACATAATGAATGATTTTGCACCCTTTTATTGAACCAGGTACGACATTCGTGCTGGCTTTTGGGGTGTGATGGGCCACCCTTGTCTTGGCATTATCATGGTGAGTTCATCCTGTGTCTGAAGCATAAGATCTTCAATTCTTGAACAAGCTTAAAGGATTTGAATTGTCATTATATTTCTAATAAAAGAATTGCAATTAATGATTTTATTTATTAAAAGTTATTGATAAAGTTAGATTGATGTTATGCAGCCAAATATTGAAGAATTCAACTATCCAATGCCAAAAAATTGTGCTGCTGGAAATACTGGAGTTTTTGTCAACGGGCGGGAACTTAACCAGAAAGATTTAGATTTGCTTTCTAGCAGAGGTCTTCCCATCACACGACAACGGTCTTATAACATTGAGATATCGGGGAAGGTGATCGATGAGTGCACTGGAGAGGAACTAGATCTTGGCAAACTCGCCCCAACGTAAGAACTGCAACTTTTTTCTCGAAATCCCTATTATATATGTTTGATCGGATCCATGCCAGCACCGGCATAGGCACCTCAAGTTTGTGAATCAGGGTTGAGCCATTCGAGATATAGCGTCCAGTCTTTGGCCCTAGTCTTTTGCCTCTTATTCACATTCTTTTACTTCACATGCTTTCTTGGTTGGCATAATCGGATCAACAAAGAAGTTCTTGGAAAAACTCCTACGAGGGGATTGATTTGCCTTGGGTAGCTTAAACCTCCGGCTCACAAACCATCAGCCACCCAGATACTCTTTGTATGAGTATCTTTCTACCCTTTGATCAAGAATCGATTCACTCTTTCCCCAAATTCTTGTCAAGAATTTCCTAATCGCGAATAATTCTACTGATTTCAGTGAACATATTCACTTGAAACTAACCATTATTTTGCGACTAACAATTCTTGATATTTCGACAGTGTCGAAAGGGCCCAGCATGGATTCGGTATGAAAGTTCCATCATTTCTTGGTTGACTGCCGCATTGGATAGCTTCTCAGAATGTTCTTAGTTCTTTACGTGATGCAGCTGTTTTGTCATAGTTTGTTTACCTAAAAAATGTCACCTACGTTATGTGTTATCAGTTGCATATGTGAAATATATCCATTTTGCATCGCAGAAATTTTTTTTATTGCAATTCGATGTATGAAAGCAAATGCTGTATTTAATTTCATTTCTGCAAATAGAGTGTTGGATTGTTTGCTTGCATTTTGTGTACTGATTATATATATCATATCAATCAAATTATTTAATTAAATAATAATATTATCCTTCGTATCTCTATTTTATTTATATTCATTATTTATTGAAAAGAACAAAATTATAATTTATCATTTTATCTTAAATTTATTCAATCAATCAAATATATTATTATTTATTAAATATTATTGATATCATACTCGATATTTTAATAATCACACCATTATTTATCGTATCCATTTCATCAACCCTTGAAACTTATCCTAAACTATTTAATGCTAATAATTAGGTAATGGAACCCAAACCCAAACCCACGAATAATCGGGTACCCGATTATGTCGGGTAATCTAAAAATCACCATAAGAGGAATGCAGACGCGCGCGCATACATGTTTACCCAGTTTCGTACATTCGCGTCCTCCATCTTCTCTGCTTACGGAAGGAGGTAATATGAGTCCAGCGATGTCAAAAGATTGTGCCAAAAAAGTGATGGACATCGAAGGAATCAAGGAACCAAAGAAGAAGAGGAGGGCGGGGATCAAGCTGATCGAGAACAGAGAGGAGGTGCACACCACCTTCATAAAACGGCGTCAAGGCCTCTGAATTTTGCGACAACTTCGCCGCCCAGGCACTCGTCATCACTTTCTCTAGTTCCGGCAATGTCTATGCCCATGGAGATCCTGAATTCGACCCCATTTTCAAGCGCTACCTCGCCGATCCTTCTTCTTCCGTGGCCGCGACTGACAATAGTGTGAATGGAGGGATCATGGTGGCGACGCCGACTGACTCGGAGGAGAGAATTAACGAGGCGTTAGGGAAGGGGCGGTCGGCATTGGATGCGGTTACGGTGGATTTAGGAATTATCTTATAAATTTGTGGAATTGGCTTTGTTTATCTATTCATATGTTATGGTTTATTGGTTCTTGATGGGGTAATCTTGGAGCATTTGATGCTCTGATCTTTGACTAAATCTACATTTAGAATGCCACCTAAGAGGATATTATAGTGTTTTTTTTTTTGTTTGAGTTTCTAGATATGAACACTTGGACTTGAACTAGTAACTTTAGAAGCTTGTTCTTCCTGGTGAATGACAAAAAGTCTAAAAAAACTATGAACACTGAACGTGTATGCTACGATTATCTTCTTCATATTTTAAACCCTTCAAAGACCACACATCAGGGTAGTAGCAGGACCACTTTATTTCCTATAATGGTCAACAATCAAAGTTGGAATGTGTGAAAAATTCTGTGGTGTCGAATGGGAAGTTTGGGTCGACACCAACAGGAACAATCGAAAACTCCACACCTCCAATCGGGGAATTAGTTGTTGAAGCATGGGCTGACATTATCTCGGCAATATCAGCTTCTGTATGCTGCAAATTAGCACCTCCCCAATTGCTCTTCATTGGGTTATAAGTTCCCGGAGTGAAGTAATTCGACTCTGAGGCGGCTGGAGATAAAAACAGTGGCGAGTATGTTCCCGAATACGTGCCCTGGTGGTTTCCATCAACAAGATCAGATAATGGAAAATAGTGATTTTCCCTGTCATAGGATGCAAATGTTGATGGAAAAGAGAAGTGGGCCGATGTTTCATCATTGTTTAAATCCTCAGTGTGGACTCTGAGGTTAGATTTCAAGCTGGAAAGTGTCTGATTCAGCTGTTGTGGTTGATGATGACAGTGAGAAATATCATGTTTCATTTCTTGTTTTTCAGGTGATGCTGGTGGTGGGATTGCATTAGTGGAGTGGTTGCAAGTGTGTGTTCCTCTATAAGTGATATCGAATACGGTCGGATCGTCATCTGATCTTTGCACTTGCTTCGTCGCCCAACAATCTTGAACCGGACGGTACGTACATCGATAGTAGCTCCTACAAAATGGATCCACTTGCATCAGTTTTGTTCGGATCAGAATAATATTATACTGGAACAAGATAATCAAACCAGACTCGAGAGCCAAATATCTCTCACGTGTAGGATTTTGACCGTAAAACTTGCATTTCGAAAAAAAAAAATGAGCATAAAATTTCAAAAAATTTGCATTCGAAGGAACGGTTGTCCACCTTGCCCCTCTGCTTGATCACCCCTCCTCACGTGAAATGAATGCGTTCCAAGTAGGAAACAGTGAGTATACATACCTAGGATATTTAGCTCCCAAAATGTCCTTTTGCCCATACTTTCTCCAACTAAATCCATCATCAGTAGGGCCTTCAAGTCCACTGTCAGATTTAACTTTCACTTGTTCGGTCCAAGTGCGCTGCAGCTTTCTGTTAATATTAAATGAAGTAACAGAGTCAACACACGCAGAAACAAACAATGTCAACGAGATATCCATCTTTTATTTGAAAGGTGAACTTTCACCTTTTCTTTGAGAGATTAACGTAATCCTGATGATCCCCGAAATTCTTGTTCAAACCCTCACTTCTTGGACTTCCATCAACCGATACCCAAGACTCGAGCGCAACTGATGTTGCCGCTGTCATAAAAACTTGATCTTGCTGTTTTGATCCACTCCATTTCAGAATCAACAGAGCCTTTTCATAAGAAGACAAAATCCTCTGAATTAGCAAGTCCTGAGCTTGGTTCGGAGACGACGTGCACAGATGAAACCGAAGCTGCTTCGCTTTCTCCATTCCTTGAGTGAGCTCATTGATAAGTATCTGATATTCCCAGTTTACAGGACTCTCCATTTCTTGTATTTTTCCTCCCTGTTCTTGTATAGAAAGTATGTTCACTTAGCACGACACGACGGAACCGTAAAACGGTATAACTATTCAAGTTATACAGCAGAATCAGTTTTCTCTCATAAACATAAGAAATAATAGGATCTGGATAGTTCAGAAGATTAGGTAAATGGACAAAACAGCATGGCTATTTCATTTTTTAAGGCCGTTTCTTTTTGCTGTGAAGGAGGGTGTTTTTGGATGTTATATTTATAGGAAATGAGAAGGGTGTATGTATATGTGTATAGGAGACGCTGTTGAAGTGGAAAGTGGACTCTTTTGAATTTAAAGAAACCTGAGAAAAGAAAATAGCGAAGTGAAAGAGTTGAATTTTGACCGATAGACTGAGTATTTTTTCTGCTTGGACCAATCTTTGGTCATAAATCTCATTCATAATGGGGATTGTTAGGAAAGTAGCCAAAAAGTCAAGTGATGACCAATTCAAACCTTAGAAAGATTTCTGTAGTGTAGAGTAACACAAACGTCTCGATTTCGAGAACTTAGGAGTTGTTCATCGATCGTATGGCTCGCATTGGTTAGATCAAAGACATATTATATATAGATCCACGTATTTGTATTTTGAATTCATACGATCGATTCATCGTTTTATATTAAAATATATTCGAAGCATCATTCCAAGTGTCGTATAGACTCAACCATATATCTTCAAGATTCTCTAAATTATCTCCTCAAAATTGTTGTCGCCTCATCTTAAGCTTCTGGCTCAGTTTTGAAATTTAGATTAGAGAAAATCACATTTCTTTAGTGTCGGGAAGCATCTGATATTTGATCATTACATTAATGTATTTGGTCTAATCTGTATTTTATTTATTAACTAATATAATTTTTTTAATTAATAGTACGCTACTCACGGTTTATATATTAATTATCAGTTCAAAAGGTGCTATTCCCTTCTTGTAATAAATTTTGTGAATACAACCCTAATTTGGAAGGTTCAAGTGCTGACCAATTCAAAACATAAAAATAAATAATGCGTGGGAAGAAAATGGAGTCAAATATTTTAATTTTGAAGAAAGTGATTGACTCTATTACAAAATAATAATACCAAGGCATCAAGAAATCTTCAAATGCCGCGTTATTTGATAGCATTGAGTAAATGAGAGGGCCTCAATTGGTGGGTCGTTTGTGCCGACATTTTCGAGGACAGAAAAAAAAAAAAAACCCTACGGTAAAACCGATCAATTTTGTAAAATAATTTCTTTTGGTTATATGTGAAAAGTAATATTTTTTTATCTCAAAAGTATTAATTTTGATTTTGAATATGAGTATGAATGATTTATCTCACAAATAAAGATATGTTAGATCGTCTCGAAAAAAAACTTACTTTTTTTTTTTTTACAACAATCCATCTTTTCGACAAAATTAAAGGGAGACCCTTAAAGTTCACAGTTTAAAAGAGATTTAATGATTTTTCATGTTGCTTAATGCATAAACGCACATGAAAATTACATTGAGCAATTAAGAGTAGCATCAAATTAAGCAGTCATCTCATCCTATTTCTGGTAAGACCATCCGCGGAAGCTAACTTTGGTGATCGTATACAATCAAATTCGAAACAAAACTAAAGGGATCAATCATGTAAATTGTAAATATGGGGACCAAATTCATGCAAAGTCAATAAAAGTTACTTAAACATTTGGAATTTTTTCATTAATTTCTAATGAACAAGATACGTATGTACGAAACAAAGTTTAAGACGTGATTGAAAACAATTTTGATTTTTGTGCATTTCATTTACAACTACTCTGTTTCTTCTAGAAGAGTAAAGATCGGAAAAATTGGTTAAATAACCTCGATCAAATCTTTTATTAAGAAAATGATATCTTCAATTGTATTTGTTCAATCACAGTTTGGTAATATGCCATAATGTTCTATTTTTTTTAGAAAAAAAATTAATGCGTTGAATGGTTAATGGAGCAAGTAGCAATTTATAATAAAATTTAAAACACACAAAGTGCAATTTGCAATCATTCGACTTTTTTTTTTTATTAATCTAATGAATATATGAAATTTTAACATATCAAAATTTCTAAAATGGGTCAAAATGACCCGTTAATCATAATATATGATATTAAAAATTTATGACTACGTGATTATATATTTATATTTGCATAATCATCGCGTATATAATATTTCTAAAAATACCAAAAGATGCATCAAAATAAAAACAAGACCGATCGATGGAATCATTATTACAAACACACAGATTTTATTTCTTTCTACCATATAGAGTACACTCCCAATATTTTAAATATTTATGTGCTTTTGACATTTAGATTGTGTTATTGTTATGGGAAGGTGACTCTGCTTATCAAACTAGGCGTGCATGAAAATCACCTCTCTTGGTACTTGAAGATGCCCGTCCCTTAATTCTGCATACACAAAACAAAAAGCAATATTGATCGATCAGTTAAAATTTCCAATATATGAATAAGAGTAACAGCAAAGATTGGGGTGCAAAGAGGTTCACCTTTCTGTTAGGCTTCTTCTCATCATCACTGTCACTGCTGCTCGAATTGTCGCTATGTTTATCTTCCCTATTCTTCTTATTCTTCATGTTCTTCATGTGTTCCCGCATCTTTGGCATGCAATTTCCACCACTCCCATCTGATTTTTTTGTCTTCATCTTCGTCGTCTCCATTTTTACACCGTGTTGTGGAGGCCCATTGGTTGGAAAATTTTGCGTGCGATTATTTGTGGCTGATTCTTGGTGTTGTTGATGAGTGAATATTTTACGTGCGGATTGTGCCATTTCCTTCACTTTGTGAGTAAAAGAGTGCTCATTGTTATTACTGGTTTTAGTTTGCTCTGAGGGCCTGTGACTCTTGATTGAGGCCATAGGATTAAAAATCTATGAAGGCAAAGCTCTGGTTTTTGGTTTGTGATGCGGTTTGAATTGCTTTGCTTACATATAGATAGTGATTCTCGGAATAGTTGGATTCTCTAACTTTGTGTTAAATCACACTTTGCATCTACTTTTACTTGATAAAAGAAAAGGCTATTTTCAGATTCCCACTACAGGTGATCGCAAGTTTTGGCATCAATCTAAATGAAACCTTACATGATTCGATGCTTATCATATTTCATGGGCCAATGTTACTCGAATTAATTCATACATAGAGCGGAGTGTATTTAAATATCTTTTTATCACATGAAAAGCTGCTAGTGCTAAACATCCGGCTCCAATAGTATCCTTGAACAATGGGGAGGCCAAATTCAATTAATGCATCAAGCCCAAATTGACGAGAAGATCAAACAGAACCATATTCCCTTGTAACTTTAAAGTAAAGATAAAAGTCAACAACACTGTTTAGAAACTTATAAATACCAAGTAGGTTCCCTACAAATTACTTACATAGTAAAATCACAAAAGAAGGTAGCAAAAGTTTGACCACATTAAGACCAAGTAACGTCATCGTGACAGTTACATACCAAGAGATTAGCTCTCTCTTACAGTGCTAAAGAAACAAACGTCGCTGTTGCCTCAACAGCTTTGTTTTCTTTTTCTTCTTGACTGGATCCAACAGAAAGCAAATACTTCTTCCCGATTTTGAAAGAGTGATCACCCCCATCAATCACATGCAACGTGTTAACACATTTCATTTTCTTCATTACAGTTTCCAACTTGTCTAGTGGACAGAGTCCATCTTTGCTACCCTTCAAGAAAAACAGCAGGTCATATGAAATATTCAAGTTCTGTACAATTCTCGCTTTCCGTAGGCAAATAATACCAACCATAGACTTTAATACAACAGAGAACTAATTAATAAATTTTAAAAAGTTGATTATAAGCCAATAAACTTTTAAGAATCTCTAACTAGTCAGCATGCATCAAAGTCCTAATTAATTTCATAGCTGTGACATTCTTGAAATTCAGCCTATATTAAAAGCATGTCAATAGTAATCATAAACAGAATAGACGCTTTTTACCTGCACAAACATAACAGGGACTGTAAGTTGCAGAAGCGTTTCATCTCGTAATGCGCCTTTCGTGCCCTAAAAGTTGCCATATCAAGTAAAACATCGCTCTTCAGGCACATGATAATTGTAGAAGCCATCACATTGAAACTTTAGAGAACTAAATTCATGACACTTGGGAAACAAGTGCATATCAATTTTGATTTACTCTAACTTGGGCTATAGAAAAATCTGAAGAGTTCTTATTCAAAAAAAAAAAAACAGAAGATGATTAGTTTCACAAACAAAGGATTCACAGATGTTAATACAGATCAATGGATCCGCAACTTGATTTCCATACAATTTAGGTAGTTATACTGAACTTGAGATTTTGAGTACAAAACATCAGTACTCGAGTAGTCAAGATGAAATCTTATACTATTGGTCCAATTAATTACCTACAGTCCTACACCATAGGGTTTTGCAGTTTAAGATGCTCACCTTCTTTTAAGGATTAAATGAGATGCCTTCAGTTCATCCAGATCACTCATATTATACATTATATTATATTAAGACTAAGATATAAAGAGATGAAAAATCTTATTGATTAAAAAAAACATAGCATGACTAGAGTCTGTTGATCAGAAGGAGCATAGAAAGTGAAATAATCTGGTATCATGCTATATGAGAAGGATGGTTACCAACATACTATCAGGTTCTAGGAAAATAAACAGGCAGGTACATGAAGATCATGCATAGAAGCTACAGGAAATGTGCTACTGATTGATGCTTTCACAGGCATCACGGCTAGAAGCAGCTAGATCTTAAGTCTACGTAAAATGGTGCACTAACTGTACTACGAAAGAGTGCCAAACCTTTAGAGGGTATCCCAAACAAATTATAGCTGAAGCTGAAATGCCACTTTTGCCAGCAACCATGCAGCTGACCCTGGTCATTGAAAGAAGAAATACATTGTAATTCTGAAAGGCAGTTCCTCTAGTGAGGATAATACATGCCAATTTACCTTGATCCCATAGATTTCCCTGCCAAAACTAGTGGATGGCCAGGGTACTTAGTCATGGTCGCTCTTACCACACCACAATGAAAATCAACCAACTTTTCGGCCTTTGGAGGAGATCTTTGCTTTCCTCCAGAAAAGTCTGCAAACAGCTCAATCTACAATCAATGAGATCTTTGGTCTGGAGCACAAAATAGTTACTCAAAAAACTATTCAGATGGCGAAGATTCTTCAACCCTGAAATCTCTCCAACTTACATAGATATGTATTTGAAGCCCTAGTCCAGAAACATGAGAGACTGCAGTGCACAATCAATAGTTTTGTAGTTCAACATGCCCCTATACATACTGGGAAATATGCATAATATAGAAGGCATACGGGTGCAAGTTGGTCGAGTATAGGCAATAAATGTCACCCTGGACCAGCTTAACAAAATTATCGGGTTTTGAACACGAGATATGAAAAAATTGACCACCTGCCTAAGATATCCAACATGTCCCAAAAGCTCGAGCTCGTGGGAGTAGAATAATGAATAGGTTTTCACTTTAATAGTATGATCCTACATTCGTGATATGTCTAACCTTGCTACACTTACAAGGGTAGTCGAATGTCACTACTTCAACAGCATTTAAGGCCTCGGCTAGCATATCTTTCCATCTGCAAACATATCAGTTCAAGACATAACCTTGTTGAAATTATAAAATAGGCAAGAGAAAGTAATCACATTCCTTAAAGAACCCCTTTGAGTCGGCAAAATATATGAGAGAACAATTTTAATATTATTTTGAATCTCCGAACCCACAAGGGCTACCTCTCCCTCCTCCACTCACATACACGAAAACACAATTCCAGCACGGTTCCGCCCAGCAAAATCCATCACTTGAAAGAGAAGGCGACGCAGCATTTAGTGAAACATACAAAAAGCTGTGAAAGAGAAAGCGACACGGTAGACACCTCACACTCCACAATGAAGAAATCCATGAGACAGACAAACACACGCATAAGTAGAGTGGATGGATGGGAGAACCTACCTACTCATCCAATCCGAGGAGGAAGGAGCACCAGCCCCATGAGCAAAGACAATAACAGGCGATTGATCTCCCTTCTTTGTTATCGCACAATTCTTCTGAGCTCCCTCATCTATCTGTGGTTGCTCTTTAATTTTTTCTTTTTTAGGTTCGTTCCTGTTAATGCGCTTGCGTTTCGAAGTCATTCCTGTGGCACACTGTTGGATTGATTTTTTCTAATTTTTGTGCAACTGACTCGAATTGTAATTGGAAACCCTAGTTCGTCTGCTCTCACCCGAAATTCGCGTTTAGATTTTCGCGCCAATGAAATTAGGGATTTTGCCAAAAATGCGCACGTGTTGCAATACATGGCCCATAAAATTTTGATTGCGCGAGGAAAAGAAGGGAGTGGGAGCTCAATCGACGGTCCGAGACAAATACATATGATCATAAACACAACATACATATTTAAATGCCAAATGTAAATTTCAGTACAATTGTATGATATTTTTAGTTTTTTTTTTTTTTGAATCAGTTGTAATTCGGTAATTATGTTTAGTGATTAGTTTTTTTCTCGAAATTATAATATCATTGTTAATTTTTTATAATTATATTGTTAAACATACATAGATACTACGTGTAATTTTTTTAATCACGTAATTATAAAATTTAACAATGACATTAGTCATTTAGTTATATGATTTTGAGAAAAAAGACCAAACTGATCATCTAGACAATATATACATGATCATAATTGATTTAACAAAAGATATATAACTAAAAATATCACCATAAAATACATACATGATTAAAACTGACAATTTTCTATTTAAAAATATACAATGATTTAGTTTAAAAAAATAGAAAATAAATTATCTATTTGTAATATGTAATATAATAGATAGATAGATAGATAGATATAAAAGCCACTACATTATAATTTCATATATTGCCAAAAAAAAAAGCAGCATAAATTTTTTGGAATTATAAAAAGCATATATATTTTATTGAAGGCACCGCACCCACATAACCTAATTTAACAAGGCCCACTACTTTTCTACCTAGTTTTTCGAACCTAATTCTATAATGTAACATCAACCCCTTCCGTGCTTTCCATTTTTCGCCACTCCAACTCCTCAACCATAATCAAAATTGGGGATAACTTAAGATGCCAAACTGCGAAACGGGATATGTATGATTTCTACGATCCCTTATGCCCTCTGCAACAAGTCCACTCGATTGGGTATAAAGATATTCATAGAACAAAATCAAGAGATAAGTCAATAAAGAAAGAACAAAATAATGTCAAATAAACGTGTCCAAGAAATGATAAATATAATTAATCAGATTGTCCACTCGGTGTTCTCAGGAGCCAAACCTCTGTTTCAAAATTATATATACATATACATATATATATATATATGTATATATATATATATATATATATATATACATATATATATATATATGTATATATATATATATATATATATATATACATATATATATATATATGTATATATATATATATATAATATATGGTTCTTGTTCTATAAAATATTAGTGTCATGCACCATTATTTCATCAAATATATTGATTTATCATCCTTATATTAAACATAATTCATCTCATTCATGATCCAAGCGGTGCTCGCTATGTGAACAAATTTTATAAATGTGAGTAATATTATAAATTGGAGTGTTATTAACAATGGGTTTATACTATATCACATTGAGTAGTTCTCTTGTAAGACGATCTCATGAATATTTGTACGGGTCAACCCTACCGATATTCACAATAAAAAATAATACACTAATCATAAAAAATAATACTTTTTCATGAATGACCCAAATAAGAGATCTGTTTCACAAAATACGACCTGTGAGACCGTCTCACACAAGTTTTTGCCTATCACATTTGTTATAAGATAGCTGGCAACACGAAACTAATTATTTTTCCCTATTTCTAGAGCCTCGTGATTTATATCAAGATCTGGCAATTCGATCCATTGGATGTAAAGCATATCTAACAATTTGGCTTTAATCTTTTTAGCAAATCTTGGACCTTTTTTTAAATAGGATATGGGGTATGGTGTGTCCCGATAGTGCCAAAGATATGGAAGCCCCACCGATTTGCGATACAATTTTNTATAAATACACACACACACACACACATATATATATATATGGGCATGTAACAAGCCAAATCTTAACTCGAACGAAGAGTGATGTGTATGATTTCAAAGCATCAGTTGTTCCCTCTCCCTCAAGGGCTTCTGATCATAGCCATCTTGAAATTATAATCACAGTAGGTTGTTGTAATGAAGTAATGAATGGCTAAGGCCAGAAGCTCTACAGGGAGAAGGAACAAATCTTGTTTTGATCAAATTTCTGTTTGCATTATCAAGTGTACGTCCACGTGATCTTTTTCAAGCCACTGATATCGAGGGTTTACGACAAACGCATGCCTCGGAATCGGCGCTAATTACCGAAAAATGAATATTATTTACTGTCATTTTTTTTTTCACGAAAACTATTTTGTTAGGCGTATCTATTTATCAGCCCAACTTATATATAAAAAAAATATTATTTTTTATTTTAGGTATAGATCGAATTTACTCATCAACATATATAAATATGTTAGATCATCTTACAAAATACCAACTCTTTTAGTTTATATTCGAAATTTTTTGTGAGCTTTTACGATATATATGTATGTTGGTATACTTGTTCATTTGTTAACAAAAGAGACTAAAACACCTGTTAATATGGATGATAATCCTAGTAATTAGAGTACATACAATTTTTTGTGGGCACACACTTATATAATAATATAATTGTAAACACAAAAATTTATGTGAGACAGTCTCACATGTTAATTTTGTGAGACATATATTTTATTTCGGTCATACGTGAAAATGTATTATTTTTTATGTCAAAAATGTAATTTTTATTGCAAATATGAAAAGAATTTACGTATCTCACGAATAAAGATATGTTAGATCGTTTCACAATAAACTTATCCGTAAGTGAGAAATTAGAGTTATTAAATATGTTATTTATAATTTGAAAATAGATATTAATGAAATATTATCATCGTATGTTTTATTTTTATAATTGTTGATATTTTTGTTAATCTATATATGTGTTTTGTAAAAGATTATGTTTTAAGAGAAGTTATTTAATTTATAAAAGAGGATAATGCAGAAGCAGAATTTGGAGTTAAAAAAGCAATGAAAATTGATTTTTTAAAATAAAAACTGAAGCACTTTGCTTTAGAGTCGTACGTCGGCGAACACCCCTTTGTTTAAACGTGAGTTATGGTAGTAGCTTTGACGATATGCATAGGGTTTATGTTTGGATCTAATCATTTTATGAGCTGTCATATTGTATGTAGCACGTCCTTGAANGAGATGAATTAACCTGATTCATTATTGTCATGAAAGTTGATAATTTTGACATAAAAGTTAGATATTTTTATGAGTTAAGTAACGTCTATGATTTATTAATTAGTAGCTCGCACGAGCACACGAGTGAACAAGTCAAAAGTACCATGTAATATTTGCACATGCGAGCCATTTAAATAAAATTTAATGTTCGGTCACCAAACGTGTGTGTGTGTATATATATATTTATATATTGACACACTTGAATGAATTTTGAGTCATAAATTTATAAATAAAGAGCACGAAAAAATCAACACTTCAGTTGTCACTGACTCGATAGATATCCGATCGAGGCATGTAGTTAAAAGTCACTCCCGAACTTTAAGTTCACTCCGTCTACCAAACAGAACTTATTATTTTATTTATATCTTTACCTAAATAATGAAATTAATTATTAGAAATTAGAATATTAATCCCCCCATTAATATATATTATTAACCTAATTAATGAGTCAAACGTGATTGAACTTTAGATCCAAATCATGAAAATAAAACAAAAAAAACCAAGGAATGCTAGCGATGCCTTACTAGTTTAGTGTTTTGTCAGCTATTATCAAGTAAATCAATTAAATATTGAATTCTTAATTCGTTCAACTTGTTTGTCGTAATTTAGATCCCTAAATATTCCAGCCGCACTTCCAAATAACCAGCGACAGAAAGATAGTCCTTTTTCTCAAATTTAAAAATGTCTAAATATAGAAATTCTGATTTGTAGTGCTAATATATCAAGTTGTAAGTTATTGTATCTTGGTAGACATTTGTCATATCCCGTGAGCAATATGTATGAAGCAAATTCATTTTAACACATAGAGTTTTCTTTCGTCTCGACTTCAAATTTACTAATTAACATAGTTTCTTGAGTTATGTTATCTTCATGTTACGGATTCCATGAAGGTGTTATGTAGAAATCTAAACGGACAATTTTTTGACCAGTTCAAACTATACATATTTACACAATAAACAAAATGTGTGGTAGTGAAATGAGGACATTGACAAAACCTGTAAGAAATTAAGAAAAGAATTCAGGCTTGCAATGTGTGGATGGAATATATAAAGAGAAAATGTGGGGACTAAAAATTCAAAAACAATATAATTAAATTTTCTATAGTTTAAATTTACATCATTGCATGTGATGTGGGCAACTGTACAAACAAGAAGAGGACCCTCACGAAGAAAAAAAATATATGGCAGCCTTTTCCGTTTCGAAGTTAGTCGAAAAATGGAAGCACAGTGGGAGTAATCGTGTCTTGTTCTCTTTGTAACCTTAACTATATAAAGTGTGATTCTGAAATGCGATTGTACAAGAAATGTATCACATCTCCGTATTGATATGACCATATGTGCGTACCAAATTTGTTTGATGCAAAGCTTCAACAAGAGACTCATTGCTCCAGGAATCTGTCCTTTTCTTTTCTCTTAATTCTTTTTCACCATTTGTTTGTCATAGCGGATGCCGTATTTACCTCCTAAAATGTATTTCAAATATATTTGAGGAGGTCATTTTATTATTTTACTCATCAATGGTTTCTAGGCGTGATTTATCGTATTTATGGTGCCGAAACTTAGTTTTCCGAAAAAACTTGCATAAATTTGCTTAAAAATCTCCCAACAAGAATGAGACGAGAGTTCGAGTCTACGTTAAAACAAAACCTCTCATCGAGTTCGAGTCTACGTTCAATTGATCACCCGCGATTACTAGATCAGCCACCGCTTGTGCATGCATTATTAATTCCTTTCTTCATTAATTAGCGAAGACTTTAAAATATGGCCAATTCTCTTCAATAAAATAATTTAAATTTTTTGTGTAATTTTACTGAAAACACAATTAGTTGGTACTTCAGAATACTTAAACCTGTTAATAATGAAACCATGCACACCAATTAATTAGTTGGTTTTTTGGTGAAATTAATTTTTTTCAGTCTTATTTATTTCTTTTTAGTTTCTAACCCTAATTATTATTATTATTTTCAACGGACTCTCTTTATGTTAATCAGTTTTTTTCGTTTGGTTTTTACGCTCAATATCGACTTATAATGATTAACTTCTATAATTTGATATGATAATTTTTTCCAGGCAATGGTTGCTAGAATAATATCGATAGTTTGTGTGTCCTGTTATATGAAATGTTTTCGATTTAAACTGAATCTTCCAATTTAAATTGTTTATATATTGATGGAATCAGTTCTTGATTTGATTCGGTAAGATAAGATTCATATTCTACGCATTGATGTACCGAATTTTAGACTTCACGGTGTTGAAGAAAAATTCAAAATTTCAGATTTTTAATATATTTTTATTATTTTTAATTTTAAAATTTTTTTTACCTCAGATTAACTACGAAAAAGATAATTTTTTTTATGTAGATCTAAAATCAAGAAAGTGCCTAATAGAAAATTTTAAAAAATCAAGAAACTGAATATTAAAAACAATAGTAGTAATTAGTGATAAACATATTACAAATTTTAATCGGTTCTTATCTAGATGTTTGATTTTTTTAAGAGATAATATGTAATATAATATGCGTACAAAAAACATGGAGAAACAACTGTCTAATAATTTATTTGTTTTTAAAATTTATTAGTACCAACGATCGGATAAAATGAATATGTAGGTCATATGTGAAGAAACGCTTACGCAATATAATTTAACTCTGAGTTTTCGCAGACCATAATCGCAAGATCCAATAGACATTGAAAATTGGGAAGAAGTTGTATAATGTTATAATTACCCAACTTCAAAACTTCTTGACATTAGCATTTGAAAATGCCATTTTTGGTAATAATTAAAATATCACCAGCATCATGATTTAAGCCAGTTCTTGATTTTTCTCCACAATTCTCACCTCTTTGTCAGATCTAAGCATTTTTGCCTGCAAATCCAAACACAGAAAAGAAAGTATAAGTTTCGTTAAACTATATATGCAAACACCCAAAATTTAGACTGAATACACTACATATGCAAATGCCAGAATTTATTCTTTTGTTATTTGCATTTTGTAAGTAGTTGGCTCCTGGTTTTACAAACGAACCTGATCATCAGTAATTTCGACGGCGAAGCCATCGACGATAACCAAAGAGAGGGTTTTATTATAGGTTCCGGGCTGGAAGTTCTTGGCCAAAAGCTGTTCATGTTTTCTACTCAAGTACAGATCAAGTTCATTTCCTCCTCTCTTTGTTCTGATAATTTTTACACAGTTAATATTGTATGATAAAAAAAAAAAAAAAAAAAAAAAAAAAACACACACACACACACACAAACACAGAGAAGCACGAAGTGAAGATGAGAAAGAATTTACTTGTTGGAGCGAAGCCTTTCATACTCTGGATCATAGTTCATGAAAACAAAATGCAGCTCACTTTTTGTGTCATCCATTGTGAAAGAAATTTGTATTCTATTTGACTCCCTATAAGGAATGGTGGCAGGGGTAGTAGGTGCCTATTTATACATGTTAGTAGGCTGTCTTGTGTACAAATACAATATGAGGTATTTGGACTTTTGTCCTTTTCCAAGTCTTATAAATTTTGGATCAAATATAATTTTATTATTAAATAAATAGTAAGTTAGAGGGAAAAAATATAAGATATTTGAGGATAAAGAAAAAATTTATGTAGCATCGCGTGATTAAAGGTCAGTCTATCTNTAAACTAACAACTCACGTAAAGAAGGGAAAAAATTTTCATCCAAAAATCTAGCTTGAAATATGTTTTTTGGTTTTTTTTTTTGTAATATTGGTCTTTTTTCGACATATACAAAAAAATATGTTAATTTGATGAAAACATAATACTTATTTATGCAATATCACGTCAGCATTTTTCAGTAAAACAAAAACTACAAAACTAAATTGCCAAAATTGAAAGTTATAAAATCAAAATTGTGATTTTCCCTAAAATTAACCCTGATTAAACAAGATTGAAAGATTGTAAGAAATATGACACATATTAAAAGAGGCTTGTACAAATTGATATTGGCGACGGCCAAGAAAATTTAGATGCGTACACGATTCTTCTTTTGACATTCATGCTCCCTACTTTTCTCGTTGATGGTATGAGAAACACCTATAAATAGAGGTGATTGAGGTCCCTAAACATACAATCTCATACAGAATAATACACCATCTATAGAGAGATTGGAGTGTTTAGAAGGCTTCAATCGGAGGAAAATCAGAATAATTAAAGATGATTCAATGGCTGAAGGTAACGCTCGATTTAGCTTCCGCATATTTGTTTATCATGTTTATATACGTGCAGAAACATGATTTTTTTAGAAAATTTCTAACAAAGATATCATTGAAATACTGGATCGGATCATGTATCCTACCACGATTCTAACTCCAACTTTCTCCCTTCGTTATATCAGGTTTTGTACGATCACACATATACAATATTGTCAATCACACGCTTTTGCTTGTAAAGTCAACACTAAATAGGATACTTGTTAAATTAATTAATTCTGCGACTTTAAGAATATGATTGGTTAATTGAGTGCATAACTGTGGGCATTTATTGATTAAACGGTGCAAACTTTTCGGGGAAAAAATAGAAAACGTAGTAAATATGAATTAATTAAATGCACCATCAAATATTCAAATTTCCCAAAATGAAATAAATAGTAGTTAAAATATTATATTAAATTATAGAGATAATTACATATAATTATATTTAAATATTATATTTACCACTTAGGTTTTTCAAAATGAAGAAATAAATCTTAATAACTTCTGAAATTATAAACACACTCATTAAGTTTGTATTTATCTTTCCTTTTATACGTTCGGGTTTGTATTTATTTTACATTTTTAAGAGATTAAATATAATAAAAACAAAAAACACGAGGGGAGTATGTAATATTAAAAATTATCAGAATTATTTGTTATTTTCATAATATCAAGGGAGGTGTATGTAATATTTAAATATAACTAGATTTTTTTGTTAATATGACAAACCTAAAAAAAATAGATGTAATTAACCATAAATTAAATAAATACGATATGTATGGTCTTATAAATGAAGTACTTAACTATTCAAAGTTTTTTTTTTTACAAATTTATCATAATAAACAACATATTATAATTTTATGATTATAATTATATGAATGTGATCTCAATAATTTAAAATTATTGAAAATTAAATCATATTTAATTTTATTTTCATGAATGTAACATTTTGTTAATTTTTGTAACAATATTACTTAGTATTCTCTCCATCACATATATTTGAGTTTATTTATTATTTCGTACTAATTAATAAAATTATTAGAAACACAAGTCATACAAAGAAAATTAAATAATTAAGGTAAAAAATAAATAAAATTATAATAAATATTGATATTGAATTGTATATTTTTTAATAATTAAAAAAATGATCTTTATAATAGCCAATGAGTTTCGCCCAGTAGTTGGCACCATTGGAACTTGGGGACTTTGGTTTCGTCGTACGTACCTCTGCTTTGATTCCACGTGTCAAACCAGCAAGCTATGTAAAAACTGAAAATGGCGGACAGATGAATGTGAGTACTCATATCGAAACCTGTCACTTGCTAATTGGCTCATTGTACACAAATTGTCTGTCTCCACAAGGGAATTTTTTTCTATTTTTTTTTTTAATAAATCCCGAACCAATGTCAGCTTTCAAATCGTTAATAAAGTAAATTCCATTGAGTAAATATTGTGTAATAAGTGAGTTCGAAAAATGTTGATAGAAGAATCGAAGTTTTGATTAACAGTCAAAGCGCTCATATCATTTTTTACTTTCACGTCCATTGAGGTAGTTTCCATGTATTTATTATTGGATCAATTTTATTTATATAAGCTTATATGTAAATAATTATGCGTCACATAATGTCTATTAAGTTAAACCCAAAATTAAAGTAATCAGTTAAAGTTTTAGCTATTGAGTTTTAATATATGTAATATGTTTTGAGTTTATTGAGACATAAATGTCATTTTTGTATTTGTGACGAGCTAAAACATAAATATCATAATATAATGATAGACATTATTTATATATGAGTCACAGTCCACAGATCGCCAATTATCTAGTTCTCTACACCCCCATTACAGAAAATAGTTCTAAAGAAAAACTTTAAGAGTTCTAATAAAAACACGTAAATCTGGAAGATGACGTAATGATTATGGCTTTAGACACGCGTTCGCTTAAGTTTTCATTCAAATTCTTAATGATTTAGTATGATGAATTTTGTGGTTATATGAATTTTACCCAACAATTTCGATATTCAAATAAAAGAAGATGATTTCTTTTACAATTATAAAATAATAAAATTTAATTAAGCATACTTTACAAAATTTTATATCTATTAGATTTAAATGTGTAAAAGAATAGTAATANCATTAAATTTAGAAAAATGTATATTTAAACCTTCAAAATAACTTTTATATAGAAACAACGGCCATACATTCGGAGACCTTGTATAATGTTTGAGATCGAACACATATGTTCTTGGTGTCCAACAAATACAAAAATTTTACATGAGTGTTACTAAAAATTCTACATGCTTTAATATATTGATGATTATTTCAAACTATATAATATGTATCTTCTAGACATGAAAGGATATGTTGTATAGTAGGCCTTGCATCCGCCACACTATTTGTACATCCCAAGGCGATTTCGTAAAGCTTGATTGCTTGCTTTAGATCTCTTCCCTCCACGCAGAACTCAAAGCAGTTGTTCCTAATTTCTGCCTTCGATGAAACCTTGTTAGGCCATCCAAGGATATCCATCAACACGACACCGAAGTTATGTATATCGCTCTCCCGCGACATTATTTCTGTGTACAGCCGCTCCGGTTGTGGCGACAGAGACACCGTCTGCTCTGGGTCGTCGATGTTCATGACGTTCTCTGCCAGTTGGACGAAACCGTAGTTCGACAGATGGGCGGTGAAGTCAATGTCGATCATGACATTGGAGGATTTGATGTCGCCGTGGACATTTACTTGCAAGTGTTTTTCTCTCGGATGGTTTTGTGAGTGGATGTATCCAATTGATTTTGCAATGCATTGGATTATCTTGAGGCGATGCTTCCATTGTAAGGCAGTTTGGCCTTGTTCCCTTGCTCCTAATCAAGAAAATGTTTTGGGATGCATGCATCGATATCAAACTAATTTTCAGAATATTTTTCATCGATAAAATGCCATGTATTAAATGCATCATAGCTTCCAGCCTTCTTGAGAAAATAACATTAGATTTAAGAGTTAAGTCTAGTTGGAGATTTGATTTTCAGAAACCATGGAAAGAAATATCACAAAATCAAATTAAAATGATTTGTGAGAAGATTTGAATAAAAGGTGTTCAATTGATGGGAGTTATTTTAGACGAAAATTATTGTTAAGATAAAAAATCTTGAATTAATTATGAGGCATCTAAAAAGTCATGAAGACACTGCATATGTATCTTTATGCTAAAAACTTACCAGCAAGCAAATCAGCGAGACTACCCATGGGATAATAGCCACAAACCACAAATTTGATCCTCTTGGCGTACAAATAAGCTGAAACAGGCACCAAATATTGACACTGATTCCCAATCTGTGCCACCCTTTCGATCCTCCTCCCGAACTCACTCTTTCTTAGCACAACTCTCCTAAACCTTTTCACTGCACAAATAATCCCTCCTGAGAGAACTACTTTTTCAGTCATGGCTAATGGGCTTTCCCCCATAACCCCAATTGAAGCCCTCAAAACCTGCCTAAGTGTCATCTGCATCGACTCCGAAGTATTACCGTTTTTAGTATTATTACAACTAAACTTCTTGCTAAGAGAGTTACAACTGTAGGCAATGTCGTATCCTTCGAACGAGGTTAATGGGACGTCATCCATGTAACCTAACCCGAACTCTTCGTACCCGTAAGCAGAAGACATGAACCGGAGGCTAAATTCTCCGGCTTGAGGGCTTCTTTTATGTTTAGGGTTCAAAGCTCTGGATAACATCTTCTTTTTTACTTGAAATCTTCTTTAGTTTTTTTTTTTTGGCTTAGTTTTGTACGTTCCAGAATAAAGGTTTGCAAATCTTGAGGGTTTGGATGCCTATTTTATCGGGCATATCGGATGATTCTTATTGGTTTGAGGTGTTCTTGGTACACAACGTATACAAAAAATGAGTTTTGTTTCTTATAGGACGACCGGTTTTGCATCAATCAAATGCATATGTAATAACGAGCTAGATCTAGGAAGTTCCGTGAATTTAACTGTCTTTTGTGTGTCGTTAATAAATTAAAGATGTCGATTAGTAGACGAGTTTGGGTTGAGAGATTCTAATTTATAAAAAATTTTAAAAGGTAGCTTTGCAAAAAAGATGATATATTTTTTTTGGGCCCTGACTTCAAAAAAAAAAAAAAAAAAACTTGAAAGAAATTAACATGAAATGAGGTTTATGTTGATAATAAGATGTTATTTGAAGATTAAAAAGTTTTGTTTCCAAAATAGCTAGTGAATATAGAAGAGTTTGTTTTGAAGGGAAAAATATTTTTTCGTCTATTAATTTGTCTCATTTTGAGTTTAATCCAACTTACTCGTCAACCTTCAATCTTGGTGCATTAGTTTTTAATTTCATACTATTTTATTTGATTTGAATTTGACGTGACTCTGGACAAGTTGGCAATTTTTCGTGTTATGCCAACAATTCTTTGTATCAATGCCTCAAATTTTCAAAGTCACATCAATATTTTTTGTGACACTCCAATACCTTCGTTTTAAAAAAATAAAAATAATAAAAACTATTGCATTAAATTCGAACTTTGATAATTTACCGGATCAAAACCTAAAATAAGACATGTTGGCAGACAAAAAATTTATTTTCCCTGATTATGATTGGAATTTTGGTTTATGCAAAGCAAGCTGTGGCATGTGACGAAACTTCGTCAATTTATGAGATATGTACCTATGAATATTTCATTAATGTAAAATCATATTTGAATATTGTTACAAAATATTCAATATTTCATTATTTTTTATCCAACAATTGTAGGTATAGTTAGGTTTGAAAGAAAAATTAAACGTAGTTTAAATTTACTTAATTGGTTATCTTATCCATCTTGATGTGTTAAACATGTTTCATTTGATTTGAATAAGAAACGTCATACAATAAAATATTTTTATTTTAAATATTTTCGAAAAAGGAGAATCCATACCTTTCCTTATTATTTTAACTCAAATAATGCAAAATAAATATATATAATTCAGTGACAGATCCGAGGCATAAATTTGTGATCATTACCACGTAGTACAGTACAATATTATTGAATCTAAAATACAATTAATTAAGTTTGTCTTTGGATTGGATTCAGATAAATTATTTCATTTTTCAAATTCTTTAATTTGTATAAATAAGTGAATTTCAAATCAATCCATACAAGTTATACAATTTCAATAATATATATATATATAATTTTATATGGAAGACACCCATCATGCACATTTATATGAACACCGATGAGATTAGATCCGCTTATTAAATGTAGAATTTTGATATATTTCATCACATCCAATAGCTGAGTGACAACTCAGCAGTGCTCATATGGGTGTGCAAAGTGGCGTACAACATATAAAAATAATATAGTGTGTATGTATATCTTGATATTGGAACCCAACTCCCAATTAAGTCGTTACACCGTTCTCGGATGGAAAAACCATCTTTTTTGTGGCATTGTAAGAGATCCATTAACTAAGTACAACTTGTTTTTAGCGTGGAGTGCCATAATTACCGTACGGTTCCATGAACCATAATTGTCTTCAGTCAATAAAGGAGTAACAAGAACAGTTGAAAAGTTGTCAGAGTGATGAATAACGTAAAGATCGGTTTTGATAAGAGTTGAAGAGTTTAGAGATGTTTCTTTGCCAGCCATGGTGAAGAAATGATGGAAAAGTTTGAAATTGAACAAGAAATTATATGAGATATTATTAACCTGACACTAATACCATGTGAGAATGATGAGATCTATTACAAAGACAAGAAAGACATAAATAGGGTAACAAACTAATCTAATTTAGTTGATAAGATAAAACTAAATTTCAAATATGAAAATAACAAACAAATCTAAAAATGTTCATATCATCCAACAAATTCAATTTCAAGT
Organism: Primulina huaijiensis; assembly: GCF_012295235.1. Lineage (NCBI taxonomy): Eukaryota > Viridiplantae > Streptophyta > Magnoliopsida > Lamiales > Gesneriaceae > Primulina > Primulina huaijiensis. Next base: position 64,216 of record NW_027358705.1, on the reverse strand, counting down.
AATGAACTACTGTTGATTTGTTAACTAGGAGCTTAATTTTTTTCCTTGTTCTTTCTCACGACCAAATAACACCAATATACCATATTCAGAGTGGAAAAATAATTTTGTATGCAAAGTTTTGTAGAATAAACATTTGAATGATGTGTTACAAAAAGTCCTCAATCTGGCTACGAGGTAACAAACATAATGTTAATAAGAAACTCAAATATTGATACATAGCCACTCAAATCCCTTCCTTGATACATGGAAATAACCATAATTTACCATATAATTTTAATCAAAAGATTAAACAAATTTCACAAACTCTCAGAAAGAAGAAGAGCAAGCACCTAGCTGCTGACTGCTGGTCAGTTCAGAACATGGCCATGGGCTCACTTCAACCGCGGCTCCACTCACATCAGAGCACTGCCATGGAAGATTTCGTGAACCCGGGGATCCACGAAGATCGATGTTCGAAAGACAGATCCCAGTAAATGGTGCATTCTTCAGCCCGTGAATCAAACCGGGTTGTAGAACCTTCTCTCCCCACACGTCCTTGATTGTGATGTCTTTCAAAGTTGGGAGAGCATTCGGATCATAGTTCTCGTCAGGGTGGTCTCCAACATCCCCCGAGATCTTGATCCCCTTTCGTGCATTCTCTATGTAAATATTAGAGAAAGTGATGTTTCGTATGATTCCTCCTCGGCCTACATTGGTTTTCAAATGGATCCCGACTCCCATATTGAACAGACTTATGTGCTCTGCTAATACGTCCTGGACTCCACCGGACGTTTCACTTCCAACAGCAATTCCGGCAAATGGCGACGAACCAGTTACTCGTCTAATTGTTATACCTTGACTAGGGCGATTGTAAACGATTCCATATTCATCCCACCCACTCTTCACCGCTACGAGGTCATCTCCTGTAGATATGTAGGAGTCCTCGATGCATACATGTGAGCTCGAGTCTATATCATGAAATAGGCAAAACAAAGGTAATAAATATAGAATATTAGTCATATTTCACGCGGAATAAATAAACCATGAAAGAAATACTTCATAAAAAACGTGATTTCCAATCAATTTCTTGACACATCTTACCCGGATCAATTCCATCGGTGTTGGGAGAGTCCGCAGGAGCCAGGATGGTAACATATTGAACGACAACATAGCTGAAAATAGTGAAAAGAAATGACTTAAAAGTTAAACCAGATGCTCTCTGTTTTACGGTTTCAAGATTCTAAATTTAAACCCAAATAAAAGGAAAGGGATGTCAAAATTAATTTGGCACGACAATACATAGCATAAATTTTAAGACAGCTCTCTCGATATTCTTCAGTTTATTAAAACTAAATGACATAAAATCACTGGCGCAGTAAATTATCTTTCTAACAACAATTTATTATGATCTAAGTATGATCAATAATTTTGGTAGTTAAAAACTGGGAAATGCAATGCTGTACCTGCAATACACGGGGTGTATGTTCCAAAAGGGCGAGTTCTTGAAAATAACATTGGAAATTGTTATACTTTTGGAGTTCACCAATTCGACAAGGTTAGGCCTAGTAAACCGAAGAGTTCTTTGCCTCCACATGTTCCACCAGACTTCACCTTGACCATCAATCGTCCCATTTTCACCTGTAAAAGTAAATAATGAACAATGGTTGAACAAAAACGATAATTTTCCCTCTGCAAAATATAAAACAGAAGGATGACCACATTATGTTTATTTAGTCCTTGAGATTATTTCACTCATACCGACCTGTGATTATCACATCATGTAGCCCATCTCCATGGATGAAGCTCATATACCTTCCTCCAGGCAGTTCTCTTCCTCTCCCATAAGAAGGCAAGGGATTTATCAACGGCCATTGATCCGTATCCTAAAGCATTGAGAATGCCAAAAAAAAAAAACAGTCAAGAAACACCACATATGTGTAAGAGTGAGAATAATAAAAGACGAGGTCAAGAAATGATGACATTGTTTTAGACATACGAACATAATTAAGTTCACTTAGAGTTTCATTATCATAAACAAGCAATCTCTAAGAATGAAACAGATGAAGGAATCTAACACAGGCAAGCAGTATCACCCTTGCACCATGCACTCAATATATGCATGAATAGTTTTGCACTCTTTTAGCAGAAGCTATGGTAATATAATATCATTGTTTAGTTCTTCCAAACGTATGAATAAAGGCATGATCTTTCATAACAAAGTGACAAACCATGTTGTCTTACCTAAGGGCAGAGGAAGAGAGAAAGTGAGCAGAAACAGTCAACATCTCTCCCTGTCGCATTTTACCACATATATGTATATTTTCCTGTAATACATCCAACATAATATGGTAGTCTCTCTCTATATTCATTTTCTAGCTTCTCCAATAGTCTTTTCATCTACAGTTTAAATATTTACTATTTTTTTCGAAAGATATTGTCTTCTCCTCTAGGACCGCTGGCAGGCCATGATGCATTGATGATGGTCTTTAACTGACAATAATATGCTCAAGCCAGCTCCTCGGCCCACGCACCTCTTGATGTGCCCCCTAACATCTTATTCTTCGCCACTCAATCGCAAAATCATGTAATAGCCTCTCATACCAGCTCAAAATCACTCCATTAAAATCACATCAATCAACATACATATGGGCCCAGTCAAGTTATCCATCGGAACTTTTAATCGCATCATCTTGTATGTTCATTTTCAAGAAAACTAACTCATATAACAAACTGATCAAAAGTTTCAACATGTCTAATCTAACTTAGATAAGTGGAGGAACCAGAAACCTAATGAATAGGCAAAACTGAAAATTAAAAATATTTAAAAAACAAGATGAGTAAAATCGTTTGCTACTTTTTTACAGAAAATAAAAATCCCGCACCCTACTCTATATAAAAAAAAAAATCGAGGGGGGCGATCGCACCCACCGCCCCCCTTTTGCTCCGTCTCTGGGTATACTGTAAACGGTTCCAGCTGGTCTCCCTCTCCCTTGACCAATATCTTATAACTTACCAACATAACCACTCACACAGCAATGAATTTCGCCAAGGGTGGGAGAATGCAAAATGCTTATAGTTTGGGACATAGTTTCAAAATGGCATGGGATCCAAGTTCAAAATCCTAATGGACATAACTCTATATATTTCTTAAAGCTGGCTGCCGTGCTATGTTACATATTTTTTTGCCCCGTGTCGGACCAATTTGTGTGTGCATGCCTTAAATATTAACTTCTGGCGCATAATTCACAATCATCTACTTAAGGGCATGTTAAGGCATATTACTATTGTTTGAGCCTCCTCTCAGTAGCACAGACTTTCCGAGAAAATGGTTTCTCAACCTCAAAGACATTCAAATCTTAAGGGAGATTAATGACAGAGCGGCCTTTTACCCACACAAGAAAACCCATAACAGTCCCAGAAACTCAATTAAACAAAATATCCGTACCACAAAATTTTAAGCGAGATAGACAGGATATATTCCAATGAGATGATGAAAGAGAACATTTGTATACCGGTGTAGCTTTGATAACAGCATTTCTAGCCAAGAACAGAGTCATGTGGCTAGTGAGATTAAAGGGTCCTGTTAAAAACTCTCCAGCAGGAACATAAAGTAAACTGCCACCGGGCCTCCTCAAATGCTGAATTCGGTATATTGCCTCCTGAAACGCTTTCGTGTTCAAAGTCACTCCATCGCCAACACCACCAAAATCCTCTATCGATATGACATCGCTTCGGTACCTGATTGGAACGATTCCCGAGCATGTAACCCACTCGGCATTGACCAATCTAGAGCAATTTGTCAACAGAGATATAACCACCCCAAAGGATAGCAAAATCAAAACAACAAGTGGGTGCTGGTGCATTTTGAACTGGTTCTTGATTATGTTTCCCGGATTCTTTGCAAATCTGGTGGGGGCTGAAACTTGTAAGCGAATTTCGTGAAGAAATGACACTAGAGTTCAAAGAAAAAATATTTCTTAATCAAAGTGGAGTAGGATTAAGCTCAGACGAAGTAGCGAAAATGAATTATTTATGAAATGCGTCACCAAAGTTCAGATTTTTCTGAGAAGCCAAACGGCAAGGATACAACAGAAAAATTCAATAATTTTCCGCTTCGACAAACGCAACACAGTGGAAAAGTCTGAAAAACTGCATGCTAAATCAAAGATCCAAATAATAAAAAAAAAACAAAGATCTAGAAATGATACAAAGACAAAACTCCAAACAAAGATCTCCCAAAATGATTAGACCAAATCTGCAATAAAAAATGAAAAACAGTCAGCACAACTCCAATCATAAAGAAATTGGGCTACAAAAAGCAGAAACTTGGTACAAAAATAAAAGATGCGGAAGAAAACATAGGGAAGTGAACAAAAAACCAGAATTCATACAAACACAAACAAACCCATTACTCTGTGTGCGTGTGGGTGTGTAAAGGTTACACGCGGAGCTCATCTTTGTCGTGAGGTAGCCGGGTTTCAAAGGGATAGAGAAAGTGGTCACCGAGAGGTAAGAAGGAATGGCCTTTATAATTATTTAACTAATATTTTATCATACATCAGAAGAAAAAGCGGAGATGCTTCATAATTTTATAACAATAATCAAGAGACTACTGACATACTTAATACCTATACCTATCAACGGATAACTTTTGCCTTCGCCTGATGTCCCCTCTCCGGTGTGGGTTTTTCTTTAAAAAATGGAAAGAAATACTGGAATTTGAAATTTAGTTTTATTTTTATATCTTAGAATTTTTGTATTGGTAACTTCAATCTTTTTTTTAAATCAACAATTAATACTGCAAATTGAGTATCACATAAATATAAATGAATCTGGAACTTTGATTAAATTGAAGCACATAATCATTAACGGTGATATTCCATTTATTATTAAAATTCAAATAAAATATTCGTAAAATTTGCAGAAATTGTATAATATATGAAAAAAGTAATTTGAGGTTCACAAATCACAACAGCATGTGGCGTGAGACTGAGCCCCTTACGAGCCTGAATTATGGAACAGGTGCACATGCTTGCCAGGTCATTTCATTAACATCATCCATTAAATTGTGACTTGTCTACCACAATTATTGCCTCATATTTTACACTGGTAAAAGATACACACATTGCATTATATGTAGTATTATTATTATTATTATTATTATTATTATTATTAATATAATCAAATAATATTAAACAATTAACACGAAATTATTTTCAATTTAAAAGAGTTATTTGATTTAAAAGATAAATTTTTTTAAATTTTTTTCTATATAAAATATGGAGTGACTTGATGAGGTTTTTAGTAGGATAAGAAGGATAATTATGGAATTAAATATTTTAGTGTCCTCCAAGGTAGTTACTCTAAAGATCTCACACTGAATGTGCACAAGATCAATCCAACCAAACCAAAATGTAAAAAAGATAGTAATAATCGAAATAACTCAACCGAAAAATGTATGAAAATAAACTTTTTTTAAAACCTAAACTCAATTTATTGATCTCTCTTCTGGGTGGTGATGAATGATGATATAGTTGCAAATGGGTCGGACGGTTAATTCACGGCCAACAAATTGGGTTCATCAAAACTAAACCCAATCGTACAGACCAAAAGATTAGATCGGTTCATGTTAACCGTGATCAGATCGAGGCCCAGTGGGTTCATTTTTTCATGTCATTTTTATTTCAATATTTCAGGAAACAAAATACTGTGAAATTTAAAGTGTTTAGAAAGTGATAGCATTAATTGATTTCTCGTCAAAGTATTTATGGCAATATATGTAAAATAAAATTTTACAAAAGGTAATAATCATATAAAACTTTGACAAAAACTTGTGTGAGACGGTCTCACGGGTCGTATTTGTGAGACGGATCTCTTATTTAGGTCATCCATGAAAAAGTATTACTTTTTATGCTAAGAGTACTACTATTTATTGTGAATATGGGTAAGGTTAACCCATCTCACATGAGACCCACTCTAAAACTTTTGACAGCACAGTTTTTTAAATTTGGCCAATAGTTTTTTTAAAAAAAATTTTTGTAGCAACGTTTTATTGTTTTAATAATAAACATACAAAAAAAAATTGTGACAAGTAACATATTTAGACATAATTCAACAAAATTATGTGAAATAGTATTTTATATATTTTTGAAATATTTAATTTATATGTTTTTTATTGTATACAACTGTGATTTTTTCTAAGTTATTATTTATTTCAAATTTATAATAAAAATTTAATTTTGAATAAAAAACATAAATAATAAACGTTTAAATATTGTAAATAAAATTGGAAATATATTATTTTAATATAAAATAAGAATAAATATAGATAAGTAAATAACAATAAATAACAAAGTGTTATTTTTAAAATGAATGTAAGATAATGAAAATATTATTATAGTATGTATGTGACAGGTGGATGCTCCAGGAAAACCAATCCAGATCAAAGACTTGGAATACTAACTTTTTACCATTCAACTCTAAACCTACCAAAAAACAACAAAAATAAAATAAAACGAGCAAGCAAAAGCCACCGATTCACAAACAAAAGTTTATTAAAAAAAGGAAAAATCACGAACAAAAGTTGATACATGCAGATTCACTTCAACTGCACAACGATGACGCTGATGTTGTCTCTGCTTCCCCTGGAAATGGCTAGTTCGACCAATGCTGCCGCTGCCTCTGAAGCCCCGGTTCGATCGTGCCGCGGCTCTATTCTACCACGTAGACAGTTCTTTACGACTTGACACGCTATCCTATTGCACAACACATCCCACAGGCCATCTGTGGCTATTATGAGGAAGTCGTCCGACTCTGTTCTTTTGGCGACAATGACCTCGGGCTCTGAGATTACATACTTTTTCAGAGAGTAATCGCCTGCATGTGATATATATGAGATCAACAAAGATCAGGTCTTCTCGAATAATATAGTGCACCAAATACAAGTGTTCAAGAATCAAGTCAACTTAAAACAAGATTCAGTACAGTAGATGATGATATCTGCTAAAGAATATGGCTACACATTCTTGATGATAGGCCACAATAGAATCATGGGTCACGGGTCACGCTCGTCTCCGCCAGTCTAAAGGAATGTTAGAAACCTCACGGATTTTTTCTTCAACAAATTTGTGAAGGAAAGATCCAAGTATTTTATTAGAGGTTGCAATCTCCCAAGACAGAAGGGATTTGATCTCGATTTAATTAGACTCCATTTTCGGTTATCTTACCTAAGGATCTTGAAGTGGCAAGAACTCCTTGTACACGCCAGCCGTTCCAGTTTAAGATGTTTCCTCCTGCAGCTTCTATTCTCTGCTTCTCATCCGGTCGGTCCGGCTAATATAATCCAAATATTAAAAATAGTTATTATTAATATTATTATATAAAGCACGAAATATCCCTTCTGTATATAATATTTTGGCATGTCATATATCAGAACAAAAATCTAAAAACGACGGCCCTGAAAAAATAAATAATTTTTCATAACCATTTCAACGAAAAATAATATTATATATTTCATGCAATCTCATTATGAAATCATGAATTTTGTAAAAACAATGACCGACAGAAAATTACTAAAAAAATCTTTATTTTAGGATTAATAAATCAAATTAATTAGAAAACGGAGAAGACTGTCATGAGTGTCACCTTGTGATCCCTCGACAAAGGCACGGCAGCTCCACCCCGACCGAGCACCGCCCTGGAATCTCCACAATTCGCCACTACGACCTCCTCCTTCCCCACCAGGACAACCAACGCCGTCGACCCCATCTCCGCCGCATTCTCCTCCTCTGAAAACTCTTCATCCATACTCCTAAAACACCCCGCCATCACCTTCTTCCAATCAAATTCCTCCACCAACGGCGAATTTCTAGCCTTCTCTACATGCTTCTCCAAAAAAATATGCAGCCTCTCGCAGCAACTCTTGGCCACCTCTGCACCGCCGTGCCCGTCGTAAACAGCAAAGAAAGAGTACTCCCCTGCAAACCCGACAGGCGGCACCACCGCCACGGAATCCTCCATCACCCTCCGCCGCCCCATCACCGACACGTGCCCAAAATCCAAGCCATCACTCTTTCCCTCAGAAAACCCTTCTTCTTCACATCCAAATCTGTACCCTTTTCCACTGCCGATATCCACAGACTCAGCCGACGAAACTGACGAATGCAGCTCCGAACCCTGATCATTCTTAAAGCTGCCAGCCTCCGCCTTCAAACTCAAAGACTTGAGCCTCTGAATCCGAAGCCTATTCCTACGGGATCCACGTGCCCTTCTGGCATGCAGAGAAGTTTCCTTGCCGGAACCTGATGCCATCTTTTCAGGATCATCTTCTCGCGGTAGTCTTGGCTCATGCATGAACGACATTGGAAGCGGCGCAGAAATGTGAGATCGTAGGGTATAAATATGGAAGAATATATAGAGCTACTTGTCTGTGTATGGGAATTTGTAGAGAGGAAGAGAAACGAGGCGGGGAGAGCGACACGTAGTTTGTAGTTGCATCGGAGAGAGGAAGGATTTCGCTAGATAGCCGCTAATATACACGAGTTGGCAATTTCAAAATACAACTTAAGTTTTTGTTTTCTTTTGTTTTTGTTTTTTTTTTCTTTCTGATTTTCGTTTTTTTAAAGCTTATTTCTGATTTCACGTAGCTATCGCATCTTACTTTTTCCTGTGGGGAAAAAAATATATTAACCCAAAAAAAAGGGAGTTTCGGTTAATATATAATTTTTCATAAAATATATAAGTGATTGCCATTGTTAAGAAGGAAGATGGCGATTTCGAGATGTATATATAATTACAATATATCTATTTTGAAACGGTCTCACGGGTCAACTTTGTTCATATTTACAATAATAATTAATATTTTTTCATAGATGACCTAAATAAGAGATTCGTTTCACAAAATTGACTCGATATACCGTCTAACAAAATTTTTTGAGATAATAAATAAGCAAATACAAAATCTCTAATTATATAACTTATCCACACTCTATTTTTTGTTAAATACACTACATATTTATTTATTATTTTATAAATGGGAAATTATACACTTCCCTTTTTTGTTCTTATTTTTAATTCTAGTAAATTATAATTGTTTCGATTAATAAATTAGTTACTTAAACATAAATTTCTTTTTTATTACCATTATTTCTAAAAAATTAAAAATAAAAAAAATACAAATATTATCTTCAAAAATATTTACACAATCTAATCCAATAGATAAGCGTCACGATAAACACATTTGAAAGATAACATAACAAAATTATATATATACGCACGCAATAAAAACACCACTTTTGTTGGACTGTTATTCCAAGCAGAAAACAAGGTGTTCCATAAAATTTTGGTCCCCCTCGATATACGTTTCATCTATTATGTAAATAGTTTTAGATATTTTTCACCGCTCTTATATCTTTCTTTCTATAACATAAAACCCAGGAAATTTGGTGAATGGGAGATGCAATTTATCTTAATAATATATAGATCGGCCATGTCCAAAAACAATTATTTTCTTTCCCAATAAATAATTGAATGACGGGGGGTCCCACTTTTTTCCTAGGATGCAAATCTTTACGGACATATCAATGATTCCTATTTCGAAGACAACTTTGTGTATCGAAATTGAGATTTTTTTGGAGCATAAACAAAAAATTTGTCAGTCAGCTATATGAAATACTTGCAAAAGGATAAGTATATTTCGATTTTTAGACGTGTTTCTGACACTGGTGATGAACTAAATCTTGAGATTTTTTTAAAAAAATTAATCTTTATGGATTTATGCCAATCTAGATCTTCCATTTATATCATATTATAGTATTTCCTAGTTGCGATATTGACCCGAAAATTGTGAGATGGACTTAAGATTTGGTTTGGATAGGAGGATTTGAAATACGGAATGAACTTTGAAATTCATCGTAATGTTATTTTAAAATTGATTTATCAAAATGTACGGAAATAGATATTTAATTATTATTTGTTTACGATGAATCCCATTTATCGGAAAGCTTTTATTTCTATTCCCCTTATAGATATCATTGATTGAAATGGTTTAGATGTTTTGGCATCTTTATTTATTGGTGTTATGATATATTTTTTTTCCATCATTTCAAAATTACAGTTTAGTCTCTCGCTATTTTTTATAACTATGATATGTGTTTATTTAAATATAATAAATTCAAATTACATGTAATGTTTTTACAATTATTTGAATAAAAATCTAATTATTTATTAAAAAAATATTATATAAACACACCACACTATATTCGATATACATTAATTAATATACATATGAAGTATCTTTGTCATCCAGATATATGTGTCCAAATTCCATTCATGTTCCCAGCCTGCTGAAACTTATGTCAGATAAAATATCTGAAGATACATCGATCATATCTATGTTCCCTCTCAACTTCCAAATTTCTATGAAATTACTTAACATTTAAAACATAGTAATAATCCCATGAAATAAAATGTTGCACATCTATTACTATTTATTAAGAATATCTTTAACAAAACAAAATTAATTGTTATTTTGAAATAATGTGTTTTCGCATTCACCGCTCTTATATTTTATGAATCTGACACTTATCTCTCTTTTCAAGTGTAAAAATTATAACATGTTAAGGATTGTGAGTGTTAAATACACGATGCAAAGGAGATGAATTCAAATTACTCATCATTTAATAATCATGTAATTTGCCATACATTTTTTAACTTTACATGCATAGATTCATTTGGTACGTACGATTCACTTATATGTGATTGGAGAGAGCGTTTCAGCTCAGTTCGCCGTTCCTGCTGAATGATTCAAAGCTGCTGTGTTCCTTGAAGAGACGGCGAGCTCTTCAGATGAGTGGCTGTTCGCCGATGCCTGTTGTGTACGATCGAGTGAAGCAAAACGTTCATATTTTTTAGGTGACTATCATCGATAAAACTAACGTGTTGGAATTGAATAATTAATAAATAGATAAATAATATAATCAAATAAACATAAGTTTAAATAGATAAATTATAGATATATTAATAATATATGCTCTCACAATGATTGGAGATCGCATTTTACGATTGGCTTTTGATGATGATATTTTAGCTAAGCGGAGTATATCTGTATAGGCCTGTAGATTTAGATTTCATTTATATTTATGTATACTATAGACTTGTACAACAGTTTAAATAGATTTAGTCTTACCACCTTTTCATCTTCTTTTGTATTTTGCCAGTTTCATGTAGATAGACAGCTAGGCATCTGTCAAGCTTGGCACAACAATGTCGATGTTTTTTTCAAAAAATATATCATATAATATAATTTAAGACTTTTCTCTCCTGTTTTGTAGTCTGAACTCTGAGATGTTTCTACTGTATACAAATTCAAGAAATACTGGGAATATGTATCGATTACCAACAAGAGAAATCAGAATCACGAGCTCGTCTCCACCATTTCTTCAATAATTACAGAACTGGGACTCACCATCGGAGGCCCCTTCTCACGTCGCTCGAGTTCCTCAAGCCTGAATGTGACGAGTCGATCCCAATTCCCACCTTCAAACAGCACCCCCGCCTTCCCATCCGTAATCCTCTGAACAATCCCACAGTACATATGGAAAGGATTGTTCGGATTCTTCACGATAGCGATCATTCCGGGCAAAATCAGCGGCAATTCCGGGGGCTTGGGTTTCTTCACGAGACTTTTATCGAACACGAACGATTTATCCTTTTTGGGGGGTGGTGGGTTTTGTGCGATGAACATCTCGAGACCCCTTTCACCCCCTGGGAATCCGCCTGTCAAACCCAACATCTCCTTCCCGAATCCATCTTCTGGTATGTTTGAGAGAGGCGATGCCTTATCTTCTTCCAATTTCGACGCAGTTGCGAGTTGGGATGATTCGGATACTGTTCTCTCGAGCTCTTTTCCGAGATTTTCTTCTCCGTTGCAAAGGCCTCTCCCCCCCATTATTTCGTACAGATTGAATTTGGCAGTGGGAATGTTTTTGAGTCGGGATTTCGTGTTTTTGTAAATTGGTGATTTCTGGTTGGTGATGATGGAATTTGATCTGCCGAGGAAGTGGGACTTGGGCAGAATCGGGGGTTGAGGAGTTGGGAGCTGGAATGAAGCAGCCATGACCATTTTGTTTTGTGTTGTTTCGGTGAAGAAGAAAGGATTTGAGTGAATTCTAGGGGAGCTTCAAATTGTGGCCACAAGTCAATTTGGGCTTATATCTGTTTGATTATTTACTCAAACCACTGATTTTATTTTAAAGAGAAATGAATACATGATAATACTATGTCTTGTTCTACATATTTTTAGTAATATTTCTATTTTTAAAATGTTAATCTTTATTTTTCGATTGCTTTTAGAGTGACATCATTCTTACTTTTTTAGGTTTTTATCTAATGTATGAATCAACTGAATCGAATAGAATATGACATAATTTAAAGATCGAATTCAGTTAATTATAATCGAATTCGAGCTCTATTTGAAACTCAAAAATTTAATTTTTTTGATCGATTTGAATTAAACTTTGAATTCGTTTCGAAATATTCAAACATATTGGAGAACTATTTGTAATGAAGTTAGTCGTAAGCTGACGCAACATGAGACCCAACACATATCCATTGACCACTACTGGTCATGGCTGCAAGTTGGTCCAACATGAGCTATGATCCATGCCTATGTACCATTACTCATAAAATATATCACTTTTAGAAAGTTGTTTCTTTCGCCTCCCAACACTCGAACTCAGTACTTCCAGACTTAAATACTTATATTTTCTATTGGTTGTGATAAAAGCATATCCAAAATTGTACATCTAATATATGAATGACATTTCATTTGTGAACACAGAATTAGGCATATTAGGTGACCATAATATCAAAATATATATATGAATTTACTCGGATTCCTCTATTTGAATCTGATATCTAATTTTCCATCGAATTTAAATAAAATTGTTGTCCCTCCATATTCTAGTTGTGCTCGACACTTGATCTATTCGATTTGGAGATTATTAGTTTAATTTTTTGTTGTTAATTTATTGATGTGTTTGTTATTTAATTTTACATGACTATTTTAAACTTCCTATGTCTGTCAAATTAGTTGTGGATTGATTTATATAATATGTTAATCCTGGAGAATCAACAGGGGGTGTAGCTCATATGGTAGAGCGCTCGCTTCGCATGCGAGAGGCACGGGGTTCGATTCCCCGCACCTCCATTATCGTCTTTATTTATATTTTCGATTTTCGAAAATGCGACTCGAGATCTCTCTAGTTTGAGATTATTTATTTTTTTAAGCAGTGTGAAAATGTCTTATAATGTCTGACTAAGCATTTTTACACATAAAATTTCATCTAATCCAAAATATATTTCTTGATATACTAAACACATTAATATATTTTTATGCTTGTGTTTATTATTATACCGTCTAAAACATATTTCAAATATTTGGAGAACTGAAAAATGAGTTAGGATATTTAAAACAATGTTTTTTTGGCCTATTAAGTACTTTAATTTACATGATAAAATCATGAGATCAATACGAATCGACCCGTCTATCCTTCAAAATTTTGAATTTTGAGTATGCATTTATCATCTGACCATTCACTGGATCGATGGATCATATTCTAACTCGATTCGTTTTTAGTATATTTATTATTTCGATTTTAGCAATCTAATAACATTATTAAAGTGAAAACAATTAGCTAAGGGATTTGGGTTGAGCTGTCAAAACAAGTTATGCTCATCGAATCGGTTTGTTCATAATATAAAATAAGTGAATTGAGTTGACAATATATATTTGCCAAAGCATGGCGTTCTGCCAGATTGGATACAAAATTAGACCGGCTCCCCAAACTTCGACCCATTTTAACAGTGTTAGATTTGAACAGGGCTTTACTTGTTGGATTTTCATAGAACCAGTATAGATCTAATTAGACTTGGTTCAACTGGGTTGTAAAGTAAGTTCAACTCAATTGACAACTCGTCGTTTTTATTAATGTGAAATCATTAGGTGAAAGGTAGGGACGAACCTAGAAAATTGAGGCTGGGGAACAAAAAAAAAATTAAAAATTTTAGTTGGGACAAAGAAAAATGAAAAAAAATATAAATAATTTTAAACATCTAATCAATAAAATTACAAAATTGTGGGAATAAAGTGGGTGGCTCCATTTCCGGTGAAAAGGGCTACTACTAATTAAATAATTGATAGCATGTAATTTTTTTAAAGTTAAACTTTCCACTGAAAAATATTAAACCGATTCAAATCATGGAAGGATTGCCTCGCATGCGTGAGATGGTTCTGGGTTTTATATATATTGTTATTATATTAAATTTATTATTAAAATTAGTAAATATGTTGATTGAATAATTATTAAAAATAATAATCAATTAAATCGATTATATATATCATACAATTATAAACTAATTAAATTTAAAATTCTATAAAATCGAATATCAAAGTGAAAATTTAATAAAATATCATATGCAAACATTTCAATATATTTAATAGTTATAATAGTAGATAAATATATTAATACTTGATAAATATTTTCTTTTATAGGATGTTTATTATCCATGAGAAAATACTGTTTTAATAGAAAGTCTGTTTTTATACACATATGTATTACATTCTTATAGTGTGTTTGGTTTCATGAATTTTATAGAATTTAGTTGGATTTGGAATTAGAAATGTCATTTTGAGTGTTTAATATAATAAAATTTTATAACGAAATTGAGATTTGGTGGGATTTGATATAATTGAATGAAATCTTAACGAAAATGAAAGCGGGTTTTTATTAGATTTGGGTTATATGAACTAAAATAACTTATTTTTTCTTTTTAAAACTAATTGAAATATCATTTCATAAAAACAAAAAACAATATATTTAATTTACACATACTTTATCGTACAATTGAAATTTTTTTTTTGAAGTTATTTAAAAATATTTATATGTTTTAAAAATTATTTAAATTTTTTCTTTTTATTGTGATTCTCGATTATTTTTTAATACTAAAAACTTAATTTATCATAATCTGATGATTTTATTTCAATTTTTTTATAAAATTTTTTCATTATTAAAAAATTATTTTATATTTAAAAATAATTTTTCTTGTATATCACGTATAAACAATATATGTATATTAAATATTATTAATAAAATACAAATTTTTTTAAAATATCATATAATATTAATTTAAATAATCAAATCTAATTATTAAATAATATTAGTCAATCACCACAATAGAATACAAAATCTATTGATTTTAAATTTCAATTCCATTTTTTATTCTTCCAAATACCGTGTTAGGAGTTGAGTTCACGTCAATTAAAAATGAAACCAAAATCTAAACCAAATTTCTTCATCCAGCCAACCACCTAAAGTTGAATCCGGTTTCCGTACCATATTCCATGGTCAGGCGGTCCATACATTACCAATTGGCTAAATCCATCGCAGGGTACCCACGTGTTGTATATATATTATATTACCAGTGTGCACTATTTGTGTACACAGCATCTCTAGAGTTCACTTTTTGTTCCTTTCTGCATTTTGCATCTGAAAAATCTGATCAATACTCAATTTTTGTTCCGGGTTTTTCATTACTTTCGATCAAAACCATGTCGCGGAGTATACTTGTGACCGGGGGTGCGGGATACATCGGAAGCCACACTGTGCTGCAGTTGCTGTTGGGAGGATACAAGACGGCGGTGGTGGATAATTTGGACAATTCTTCCGAAATTGCCATCAAGAGAGTCCAAGAACTCGCTGGTGAACATGGATCCAATCTCACTTTTCACAAGGTCCCTTTTTTCTCAATTTCTCCTTATTTTTCTTTGGGTTTTTATTGGGTTCTGTGATTATTGGTGTTTGGGTTGCGGTTTGCGTGGAAAGAGTCGATCTTGATTAGTATTTCTGTACTGCAGTGGTGTTGATATCGTAAAGTCTGAATTTCTTGGAGTTTTAATTGTTTGTTAATCGGTGGATCTGTTTTATTTTGGGTAGTTTCTGGTAATTATGGCTTTGAAGGTGGAGGGATTCTTGTTGATGTGTAAACATTTTAGCTTCGTTATGATTTTAGTTTTGATAGTGACGCTAGATTGGGTGGACTAGTGCAATTAATATGAAGAGTGAGATATTGGACTGATTTATTGCCTATGATGAGTTTGATAATTGATCCACACTTTTCTCTCTGAAATACTGTCTTATGATAGATGAACTGTGATGGTGTTTTTTTCTAACTTTTAACTTCATCTCTATGGTATTTGTATTTGATTGCAGATAGATCTGCGGGATAAGCCTGCACTTGAGAAGCTTTTTGCTTCTGAAAAGTGAGTATTTTTGTTGGGTTTGTATTATTTTATTATTTATCTTCAAATAAATATCTGATTGTAGTAGGGATTGATGACGAATTTGGATTCATGGACTCTAGTCTCACAGCCGAAACACTCATTTTGCTGTTACTCTTTCCATTGATGACATGTATCATTGTTCTCCTATTACCGAGGGGGCAAGATGTATAGCAGATGTAAGATTCTATAGAGGAGTTTGGTTTTCTTTGGTGTAGGCGGAAAAAATAACACATTCATTGTAAGTTGATTATATGTTCAGGATAGTTAAAATTCAGAAAGTCATGTATCGTAGTGAGATTCATGAATAGCAACCGCTTAAGAAAGAAACAAAATAATCTTTGAATGATCATGAGCAGATGTCTTCCAATTGTGGGAAACTTAAAATATTGGATTGCATTGGTCACATCTGGAAATACCAAGAAAACTCTATTTGGTTCATTGTTAATTGATTGACGGTCGACAGTAGCAGTCGTCAATAATTTTGGGTTGTTGATCAGCTGATACTAGGTACCCAAGTTGGATTGTCATCTTATTCCTCAATATCGGCTGTCTTTAGGGACGGAGTCAGAAAATAGAGGTTGTGGGGTCTTTTAGGGGAGCAAGAGCAAATATTAGTGGGAAAGTGAAAAATATATATAATTAATTTTATACTCCTAGTCAATGAAATTAAAAAATCGAGGGGGGTCGCACTCACCCGTCCCCACCTTGGCTCTGTCAGTGGCTGTCTGGTTCTTCAATTTTCATATTTAATTTCAATTTTTTCATTCAGGAAAACAATGATCTTTATATTTCTTTTACGGTCTATATTATGACCCTCATCTCAATTTAGATCTCCGGGATAGCTAATGAGGTTTAACTTGTCGCGAGCTAATGTTATCAATAGAAATTTGATTCATTATCAATAAATCAGTAGAGGGATTTTTTATATTGGTTCTTCCAAACTTAAGCATTGACCCCACTTTTGCTGCTGACATTGCACTCAATTAAGGTTTGAGGCTGTTATTCATTTTGCTGGATTAAAAGCAGTTGGCGAAAGTGTGCAGAAACCGTTGCTGTACTATGACAACAACCTTATTGGCACAATTGTTCTACTAGAAGTCATGGCGGCACATGGCTGTAAAAACGTACCTGTCTAAACTATATCGTGGCTTCATGTATATATATGTGTTATTTTCAGTTGATTTCTTGTCTTAACTGGATTTACTTGTACTTAATTTTCAGCTTGTATTTTCATCCTCAGCTACTGTTTATGGTTGGCCAAAAGTGGTACCATGCACAGAAGAATCCCCCATAAGTGCTGCAAATCCCTATGGACGTACAAAGGTAATTGTCAGCATATGTTTCGAGAATGAATCTCATCTAATGATATTAATATGCGGTCGGGATTGAACCCAGAAATTTGGGAAGAGGGGCGAGATGGGTTGGCTCAATGCATAAAATTTCAAAAACTATTTGTTTGCCCCGGCCCCTGGTGGACTTGCTGTCTCGCTCCTTGATTACGCTGATCTAGGAAGAGAGCAAAACTGCTTCCTGTAGTTAGCCTATGCCTTGTTTATTTGAATTCCTTGAGAAGTGTCATTATCGAATTACTTGACAGTATTTTATTTATGCAGCTTTTCATTGAAGAGATATGTCGTGACATTTACCAGTCCGACTCTACATGGAAAATCATATTGCTGAGGTACTTCAACCCAGTTGGCGCACATCCTAGTGGCTATATTGGTGAAGATCCCCGTGGGATTCCAAACAATCTCATGCCCTTTGTGCAACAAGTGGCTGTTGGAAGGCGGCCAGTCCTGACAGTTTATGGGACTGATTACAAAACAATAGATGGAACTGGGGTAAGTATGCTGATATGCTTGGAATTTAGACAATTCTTCTAGTCTTTTATTTGTTGATTTGGTATTCATTATGAATGGATATGAAAGTACATGTGCTTTTTGTAGTTGGGTTTTCATCATATTTTTTACAAATTAGATTGTTTCTGCATGGTACAATTATTAATGTTGTGGTTTGCAGTAAACATTTTCATTCAAAATCAGGCTGAAAACTTGTGTCCTAAGTAAATAGAGTTCATTGGGTATGTTGGTATATTTTTTTCATTTATAATGATTCAACTGCCAGTGATTTCCTAGGTACGTGATTATATCCATGTTGTTGATTTAGCCGATGGTCATATCGCTGCTTTGAAGAAGCTCGCTGATCCTTCTGTAGGTACGACCCCTAATTTGGGTATTTGTTCAACAGTTATTTTCCTATCTAATTTGAGGTCATTCTTTTAAGATTCTAGCGTGGCTTAATTATCTTGTACAGATATTTTTAGTAGCATGTCACATCTTAATTCTTAAAAATACTCAAATAAAACATTTATAATAGTGGTTGGTGAAAGTTAACTTCACACCTTTTTCTGAGTATATACGGATAACAAGAGGAATTCAAGTGCTTAGAGATGCATACTTCAATGGATTGACTGATTATGATTCCTCTCGAGCTAGAGTACTTTTCTTTTACCCCGTTTAGGACCTTTGATTTGATATTCTTTCCCTCAATTAGGTTATCTCATGGTAATGCGTTAACTGCCTGCAGGTTGTGAGGTATACAATCTGGGTACTGGGAAAGGTACATCTGTGTTGGAGATGGTGGCAGCATTTGAAAAGGCATCTGGGAAGGTTTGTTCTTGAGAAAAGTTCATCTCACTTGAGATTTTGACGTTCTAAAAATGGCCCTTGATGCTTGTGTCCTTGTATTTGTTTTTATATCATGTTCCTCGGTACACTACATGTTTTTTTATATCATGTTCCACGGTATGCCCTCTTGCATAAGTTCATATCATTTTTGTGTGCTTGTTCAGAAAATTCCACTGGTGATGGCTGATCGACGGCCTGGTGATGCTGAGATTGTGTATGCTGAAACAGGAAAAGCTGAACGTGAATTAAACTGGAAGTAAGTGTTAAATCATTTTGAGGCATAAATAAATAACCTCATTCTGACTAGCACCACACAATCACCGACTTCCATCTTTCAAATGCGAAGTACCTGAATTTGGCTAACTTGAAGGGTTCACATTGTTGCAGGGCGAAATATGGCATCGAGGAGTTCTGCAGAGACCAATGGAACTGGGCCAGCAAGAATCCTTACGGTTACGAGGCTCAGGCTCCTTAATCTGCTAGCTGAAACATGTGTCGTCCCGTTACCGTATCTTCTACTGACTGGTCATTTTCTGTCTTGCTGTTTTCATGACTTGAGGTGCTACATATACGTTATTGCCCTGGCCTTGAACCAAAAGAAAAAAAAAAGAATCTTGAAAGTCTCGTTGATTCAGGCTTAGTTAGCCAAATTTTAATGAGATTGTTTGGGAGAAAAAATTTCCCGTCTATTGTGTCTACTCGTAAAACCTGCTTTTATTGAAATTAATAAATTCAGCGACAATTTGGCCGATCTCTTTCTTTTATCTTCTTTACATGGAAATATCATCTATTATCCTGACAGATTTAACTAATTATGTTTTAATATTACTTAATACATACATGAGATATGTACTCTTTGCTCTAGTTTGGTACGGTGGATAAGATAGGGAATCCTCCTTATCCTATGTTAGGTAATTTTTTAGAAACCTCATGATAATACCATGAGCTCATGATAAATAATTTTATACAAGGATAAAATATCCATTTTATGATATGTGATAATTTTAATTTAATGATAAAAACACCACAAATGATTTAATTGTCCTCAATATATAAAAATCCTAAACCTTATCGTTCTCTAATTTCACCGTCCCATCAAATAAATATTTTATTTATTTATATATATTATATAATATGATAATAATATAAATGAACTCGAAATAAATATATAAATGATTTTTATAAATCTTATTAAAATTATTAGTATCACTCGATTAATCATAAATATTTATATTTGACTTGACTCACAAAATCAAGTGCTCATTTATCATATTATATATAATATAATATACAAAATTAGATAAAAATAAATAAATCATGCAAGCATTGTCGGCGCATGAACATATAAGAAATATGAACTCAAGCAACAACTTTGAAATTATAAAATTTGTTCTGATAAGGTTAATTTTGTCATTACAATCTAATATATAAATTTAATTACTCTTATTAAAATCATACCAAACATTAAATATAATATCATACATCTTATTTATCTTTAACGTATCCTTATATTATATATCACATGTTTATCTTATCATGTGTACTATATTACCTTTGATGATACTATTTTAAAAGTAGAATTTAATCAACATCGATGTTATTTGCGCCTCATCGGTCGTTTATGAATTATAGACGCGTCGTTTACGTAATTTGTGTTTGTACTCCGTGTAATGTAAAAGTTGTGTGGTGATATCTCGCCATTGGCATTAACTGGGTCTGATATGATCTACGTGTTTGAGCATCGAACAAGTATAAATCTTGGTATTTATAAGGTGTCCTACCCAGATGTATAGTATACTATATGAGTATTTATATTTTTTTAAAGTTGCTAATTATGTGTTTATACTTGTGAGTATAATATTTTTTTATGTTCTTTTGTATTCGTATTGAAACGATTATTATTATAAACTGACATTGTGTTTAACAAAGTGAAAAATATGAAAAATACGAAATTGATAAAATTTAAAATGGTTAGAAAAAAGACTGACTTGGTGTTCAAATAGGAGAAGTTTAATAACATTTGGCAAATTGAATATAATGTATTGTTTTATCTTAAATATAATGAAAGATCTATTTCATAAATAAGTTATTATAAATTCGAAAATAGAGTATCCGTAGCTTGGTTTTAGTTGTAAGGGTGGATGTTGACGTCAATAAATTTATAAATGTAGTAATTTAACTTAAATATAAGTTATAATATGAGCTATTAAACAATCGATATGAGCACAAAAAATTTTAGGATAATCAAAGAAATTTGAAAAAGTGTTAATATAGACATGATTTAAATAAAATATGTAAATTTTGTGAATTGTTTTCTTTGTGTTAGCTGTTTACTTTGCAATGAATTGAGGTAATATTATTGGATATTTTCATTGATTCTCTTTGTAATTGCTTAAATTAATATATTTGGTGATGCATTATGTACTATAGGTTAGCTGGTTTTTTTTTTTTTTTTTTTTTTTTTTTTTTTTTTTTTTTTTTTTTTTT